>NW_019231040.1:372976-447041 GCF_002742605.1 Olea europaea var. sylvestris
CCCTTCTCTTATGTGTTTTGTGTGACAAGAAGTATAAAATTGTCCATCGGTACATCAGTAGAGAAAGAGAAAGAGAGAACTCTTTTTTTATGAGAAAAGCAAGATGGACGGAACCAAATTAAAATGAGAATGGGGATTTTCTTATATGAGGGGGAATCCGTTAACTTAATATCTGAAAGTTATCAAGTGATAATATCCTTTCTGCACAGCCTTTTCTCCTTCCAAAAAAGTTTTATCTTGACTAAGGATTGCTTCAATCAACCTGTCCATATCTTTCTAGAAGCTATGCTTTTTGCAGATCATGCATGCTGACAACACTAATCGTCACCTCTACCAATGTCTACCTTATGCATCAAATGCAATTCCCTATACTTTTCATCCCTGCCGCTCCTCCATTTAGACTTATTTTAAATGATTGTTTCTATTATATTTCTGCTCTTTACTTGTACAATTCTTACTTGTAAAAGAAGTGCTCCCAGTTACCATCTCTACTGCCCATTTGACAATGTAAGCGACTTTACAATCAAGTTGATTCAAGACTTTATATGACAATATTATGAAATGACTTTTAACTAATGACAACTGGATTTTATTTTTTTTTAGTTTAATTAATATTAATAACTTTTTCCTTTTCTTGGAGAGTCGGCAAAGCCCTTAGCAACTATGCGACCCAATTATTCCATTTGCTAAGTTACCCTCTCTTATAATGAACCAACCCAAGTTTCAACATCAAGATCAAAGGAGTTGCATTGAGCTCTTGATAGAATCAATCTTGGTTGGATAATCTCTTCGAACAAAAATAAGACCTATGTTATTGGTTAAGGTGCAAGGATCTGGGCTATCTACCTTATTATTGGAGGATAAGATCTACACTCCCCTCCGTCCATTGGGTGTTGGAACTCTTCTGGACACCGGATGCACCTTGTCAAATATGGTGCATGTCCCAACTAACCGTTGCCCGCTTCTCACTATACCTTGGGCCCATTATGTGTGTTGCTAGTAGGGGATGCGCCCATTGGAACCTCCATCCATTGGGTGTTGGAACTCTTCTGGACACCGGATGCACCTTGTCACACGATGCACCTTGTCAAATATGGTGCATGTCCCAACTAACCGTTGCCCGCTTCTCACTATACCTTGGGCCCATTATGTGTGTTGCTAGTAGGGGATGCGCCCATTGGAATTTTTTATAGATCCGTGTTATCGATGTGACAGAATCATGAGATGGCTTTTAACTACCCGAAAATGGAACTTATTTTGTTTTAGATTGAAATTAACAATTTTTTCCTCGCCTTCGGAAGTCAGCAAAGTCCTTATTTAGCCTTGATGTGATCCAAATATCCTGTTTAGGGTTCACCTTGTTTTGGAGAAGTGGTAACATTTTTCAAGAAAGATTTCTCACTTACATTATTTGCAATTCAACTTTGAATTCACTATATGGCCCTGGATTGCCTATCATAAGTCTTTGCTTGCTGAATCTCTTTAAATACATATAGGTTATCAGGTTTAAGTACTGTAGTTGAGGGGTGAAACTTGAATGATAAATTAGTAAATGCAGTGAAATAACTGTACCAAAGTAGGACGGAATTTACCATTTCATTTTTAGTTTAGTTTCGTTTTGTTTTTTCCCCCTCTTGGGATAACCACTGGTTGATGATAGTCAAGAGATAAACTATATGACACTCTTACACTGCATTATCATGCTGTTTAGATTTGAGTTTAGACTCGTTTCAGAATAATGCTCATTTTCATTTGATTCTTTACTTTTCCTAGAGCAGTCCTTTAACTTCAGCTGTAGCTGCCAAATTTACAGCTAAGTACAAACTAGAACCTGAATTTCCAATTTGACTATGTTGGTATATCTACATTCTACACATTCCATGTGCATCATGATATTTGTGCTCCAGTGTATGGGTGTGGTCAATGCCTGTTTGTATTTTAGTGTATTAAATTATTGACGTGTCAGTATTTTGTTTGCTTGGAGTTTCTTGTTGACACCAAAAAATTTAAATGTAAATGCCGTGCTAGCTCAGTTGCGGTCGTTTGTATCCATGTGGTGTTCTGCATTGCCACTGCATGATGCAAAGATAGCAAGTCGCATGATTTGATGTTAAAAATAAAATCATCAGATCGGATCAATTAGGCATCAAGAATTCGTCCTGGGTTTGAAGTACTAGAGGGTAAAATGCATAGGGATAATCTTGAAACTTTATCCTTTCATATCAACCATTATACATTGATTAATGACTTCTGGAAAGCAAAGAATTGATTCGCAACACTTTTCCAGGCTGCAGTTTACTTCAACAAAATACAATGCTTTTGTTTTGAAGAGCAGCGACTTCTTCCTGGAGAGCAGATTGACATGCCTGTAAGTGGTGGTGTTTCAATTTCGAGGACAGATGGTGTTGCTCATTGATTTTTGTTACATGATTATACTTTTTAATCTGCAGGTCTTCTTTTATATAGACCCCGAGTTTGATAAAGATCCAAGAATGGACGGTATCAACAACTTGATTCTGTCTTATACATTTTTCAAGGTTTCTGAAGAAAACTAACGCTGCTTATGCTGAGTTTGATAAAGATCCAAGAATGGACGGTATCAACAACTTGATTCTGTCTTATACATTTTTCAAGGTTTCTGAAGAAAACTAACGCTGCTTATGCTGAGTTTGATAAAGATCCAAGAATGGACGATATCAACAACTTGATTCTGTTACATTTTTCAAGGTTTATGAAGAAAACTAACGCTGCTTATGCTGAGTTTGATAAAGATCCAAGAATGGACGATATCAACAACTTGATTCTGTTACATTTTTCAAGGTTTATGAAGAAAACTAACGCTGCTTATGCTGTCACAAAATATTTTCAGTGCGAAATTAGAGTTTCTTCTGGACATCTAAGGATATACATTCTTTGAGTTTAGTAAGAGGGGGGAATTTGAAGACTGTAAGAAGATGTTATGTGCTGTACTATATAATTAATGCTCCAAATTCAATAGATTTCCAGTAGCAAAAGGGTTGCTGAGTCTGTGTTTAACTGATGCCAAGTGATTTGAGTAAAAGCTGATGAACTGAGAGTAATTATTGTTTCTTTTCCCTTTGTCTATTCAGACTGGTATGAGTAACTCTATTCTTAATGTCTCGTGTGCAAGGATTAGGGGGTAGCAATGGGCCGGTCCGTAAAAGCTCGACTCGTGGGCTTCCTGGCCTCCTATCCACTTCCACACGCTGGCCCGTTGGCTCATCCATAGGGAATGGGGCTGACCTGAGCCTCAATTTCGACCATCTAAGTCTCAACTGCAAAGTGTTTAGACGTAAAAACAATTTAGATTTGAAAGCGTTATAGCTTTGACATGATTAGTTTTTATTATTACATCAGCATTCTCACATTTTTTTAATAAACACTTTTTCCCTTTTAAAGATCACTTATTTCAAGTTAATAATAAATATAATATAACCCTTGACTAGTTTATAACTTTGCCAAGAAGTTAGGTTAGGTCATTGCCAAAATGTAATGATTGAACCAAAATTTTAGCTTATTTTACCACTATTTTTCACATACCATTAGTCCTTTAAAAGCCTTAAAATTTGTTATTAAGATTACAAAAAGACTATCTGTTATTCACAATTTATTATTTTTTAAGGATTAATTAATCTCGTTGATTAGAAAGTCTTGAATGTACTAGCTCGAGGTATCATTAACTAAAGGTAGTAATCTTGATCAATTTCTAGTAAACAAAGGCGACAAATATTTGGCATCTTTTATTAAGTCGACATGGCTGAAAAAATAATTAAAGGCTTATTTATTCGGATCGTGACATGACAAGAGACGCAAATGAATCACAACAATGGATCTAATGTATTGTTCACTAACTTGAAACAGAAGCATTTGATGTTTTCAGAAGTAGGTTACTACTCGAATCGTGACCTAACTACTATATTAATAACCATATCATTTGACAAGAAGCCAAGAACTGCCAGAAATGAAAGATTACCTTCCAATTTCTTATTAACATAACAGACTTAACAAGAAATTTTTGATTATATGTCAGTTTAGTGCCAAAATCATCATTAAATCTCTGATGGATAGTGACAGAATGTCAAAAAAAGAAAAATGATGTAATTTCGCCTACCCACTCCACACTATTCAATCAAAGTGGGTTTATGATTATCTGCTTTTGTTATACCTGTTTTCTTTTTTTTCTTTCTTTTTTTTTTTTCCATAAAGTTTTTGTTTGCTTGAAAGCTTGTCAATTTTTTTATTTTTTTTAGCCATTCATTTAATTGAACCACAACTTCTATCTATTTTTTTTACCTCACAAATTAAGGGGATTCGCCATCTTTAATTAACTTTTAACAATATCAAACTTATTGTAAATTTTAAAGCGTGTTTGAAGAGAAGACCTAATATGATTTGACACAACTAAAGAAGTAAAATATGCATATGAAATTATCATGCAACGGTTAGGTCACAACTCACCTTTAAAATCGACTTGTAAGGGATGAATCGTATCTAAAGTGCTTATAACTTTCACGAACAATGTAGGATATAAATAAATTGACACTAAAGCAATGTAGGATAAAATTCAACAGGCATTACAGAACCAATCTTCTATTGGAATAGGGTGCCTACTCTAATTCTAATTGTAACAATCACTTTGAGTAGAACTTACTTTAAAACTGACTTGTAAAGGAGGGTGTCCAAAATGCTTATAAATCCATAATGAAGACGTTTCACAAATAATATGGAATATAACTAGATTGTTTTATTGGTGTCTTGTCTTGCCAAATCCAATCGTGCTTAACATTCCAAACGTACATGCCGTTAAAATTTCACACTTCTCCATTTTATGTATATACGTAGTTGAAAGTATTATCATGTTTGGTTAAGCTTAAATGTACTTATAGCAACCATGCTCATAAGCATGTTTTGACTGAATTGATAGAAGTATAATACAAGTAGGCCTACTTGTACCATATATAGAACAATAAGTCTACAATGGAAGGAAGAAGGTAATAATAGCGGTAAACTCTACGTACATTAAAATATGGTCAAAACAAGTTAGACAAATTATCTTATCTTTTTCTGAAAGTAGACTCTGGTCCATGTACACCTATACAATTTTGGTAGAGTTAACTGTCAAATTTTGTCTAGTATATATTTTCTTTAATTTTTACAGTGTCCACTTTACTAAACAACTTCAAATTAGAACTTGGACGGACCTCGGCCACTATTGGTGGTTCTTCAGTCAAGAAAATGATACAAATTACACACACTACATAAAGCAATTGACTAAGTTTTCACCCAATGCACAAAAATAAAATAAAATATAATGCATTGATGGCATGTTTAATTAATCTTGACTTAAAAAACAAGATTCCACTCAAAGCTCCCATTTTATTGTTTCTTTTTTCCATTTTTAATCCAAGCAAAGTGAACAGTTGAACAAATGATCTGAATTGTGTATATGAGAGGGAGATTTAATCAGAAAGTTTGGTGAAGAAGAGCATGCAAGTTCCTGAAGATGCTGGTGATGGAGCAACAGCAAGTGATTCCTCACAAATCTCCAAACCCCATAATATAAATATATCTTCATCTATACTTCAGCTTCATCGGTAATTACACTAAGTAAGCCATAATTAATTAAGGAGTGATGATGGAGAGCCCAAACAGGAAATCTTCTCAAAAGGTGAGTATTACTAATATGACCCATTGTTCTTGATTGTATGTTCTTTTAACTTTAAAGATTTAATCATCAAACACTTCACAATATTATTTGCTTGCTTTTAAGTTTGTGAAGAGTACTAGTTCACAGCCTGCAGCTCCATTAAGTACCAGAGGAGCAAAGAACAGCCCGCCTCGACGACCATTCAGCAGCCATTCTGGGGTAGGTTTTATGATTTTATGCGTAGTTAATTGAGCTATGATGGCACATTTGGTAGTCAGAAATAGCATTGGACAACATTACGAAAGAAAAACTTCGTTATAATGTCAAGTCTTGTTTACTCCAGCATAACAAACTGACATGAAAAAAATCTATGTATGTAATAAATAAGTGGGACTACTCATCAGGCTGAGGATTTTAGCAAAAGTTCTATGTTCTTTCTTAATAATCAAGACTCATCACAATAATGGAACACTTGACGTGATTTATTTGACAGAAATAAAGAATAAGAAAAGTTAAAATTTCGTCCATTAGGATCAGGTCATGTTGATTCTGCGCACCAAACTCATCCAAGTAGTTTAAAACTCACTATGAGCAGTTCCTTTCTTTCACACATCATCAGACTTTTACTCACAAGGAACCAGTTAAAATCGTCTGATTTATTACAAGATTCTTCAAATTTGTCAAGAATTCAAGAAGAATCAGTTGAGACAATAAATCATGGATGATCAAGAATAAGAGATAGTTAAGCAGTATCTCCTACACATCGCATAAAGAAAATTTTAACATTTGCCTGTAGGTTCTTCAAAAGCCTCTGATAAAAGAAAATACCAAGCCATTGGAAATCAAGCTCCGCACTCAGGAAAGAGCAACCAGGCGTGCACTGTTCAACTATACGGTACATATTCCACTAATCTACCACCTTTATAGCAAATAAGCATTAGATCGAGTGCATTGAGCATAAGCGAGGGACCTGTACTAGCTTATGTTAAAGGGATAAAATCATACATCGAATAAATATGAAAATATCGACCAACTTATAAGGGTTTGGGGTACTCCACTTAATTTTAAAATGGAACTTCAAGCCTTAATATGGTATGAGAGCTCATTAAGCTAAAACGAGAAATTTGATCTAATTAAGAAAAAAACAAATGAGCACGTGGAATTCAAGATTTATTTGATCAAATGAGTGACTTTTTAAGATGGAATTTTAAATCTTAATAGTGTGTGCAATGCTAGGGGAAAATATTGATGAGTATGTATATTTTTGTACTTCGGAACTAATACAGGTTGAAATCAAGCTGAGTATCATAGAGCAACAGAAGAGGCAAGTTGAGAAGCTGCTAAAGGTTTGTTACAAACTCATACTTGAAGGTCTTAAAAATCATATTTTTAAGTCAATTTAATGTAACAAAATGTTGATTTGAAGCAGACAATAGAGGAGGAAGAGGTTAGAATGCTAAGAAAGGAAATGATTCCAAGAGCTCAATTGATGCCGTTTTTTGATAGACCCTTCTGTCCACAAAGGTATCATATTTGTATTAACGAGCTAGGTGAACATGTAACTCACGGCTACATCTATTGTAAGATTAAAAATGATCTTATCTTCGACAACGACAATGGGCTTCCTTAGTGTATCCTTCCCACATCTAACTTTTTGCACGACACTCTTATGGACAAAAGTACAAAAACGAAGAGCAAGATTACAATGTGGAAAGGTGCACAAGTAAATTTTATCTTGTTAACATGCTAAAACAGTTTCTGTCATTTATTTTTCAGATCAACAAGGCCTTTGACAATTCCACGAGAGCCGAGTTGTTACCGCAAGAACTCCAGCTTCATCTCCTGCAGATAAACACATATTACAGTGTTTTAATACATTGAAGGCATGGATACAACTGATTAGCTCGTGTTTAATATAAAGAAGAAATGCTTCGGCATTTTAGATATGTTCCGAGTATTCATTTCTCTTTTTGGATCTATGAATTTTGTACTTTCATTAGCCCCACACACACACACACACATTAATTCAAAGAAAAATATTAACTACCAACGGTTATGTGTTTGTTTTTATTCCATCCTAAATTCAAAGGTTCAATATGTACAATTACAAGAATTTCCTCAACCATAAATAAGAATATCTAGTCTACCCTTTTACATTAGAAATGAAGTTTGCTTCCATTTTTAAGCTAAGCTGCGGTAGTATTCTCCACGCCCCCTCTCAAAAGAGAGAGTGATGAGTTTCTCTGCATCAAATCGAGTTTGTCTCCAACAAATGTTAAGTAGTCAACCATTTGACTGTGTGAAGGAATTGTAAACAATATAAACTAATTTGATTAATCAACCGAAGGAAGAGCAGAAGAAGAAGAACTAATTCTTGAGCCGTGTTCGGTAAAATTATATACCGCAAGTGCACAGGTACTTTCAAGTAATAAATTGGACTTATGAGTCCGAGTATTGATCCCTCGAAGAGTTTTTTTTTTTTTTTTTTTAAATTATACAATTTTTGACTCAATTTTAACAATTGAAACACACAATTAGATTTTATATGTGAAAAGGAAAGGAAAATGAATTTGAAAATCAGTTGAAATAACAATTATGAAAGAGAAGGAAATTTGACTTATAAATGAGTTGGGATTTACAATGTCACTTAACCGACGTTTCTTTAATATCGCAACAAATCGAAAATGCAAATTACCTCATTACATTGTTAGACCCGATTTTCCAAATTTAGTTAATTACCTCTCTCTAGTGAAATTGACTCTAATCGATTGATTTTACCTACTATATCTCTATATTGATAAAAACCCAACCGAACACATTAAATTGTGATGAAAATAACTCAATGGGTCACCTAGGGTTTGGAGTATATCTCTAACTCCTAAAATAACCTAAGGCATTAATTATTTGGTCAAGAATGCACAACAATCTCTCAATAGTTGCACAAACCACTCAATTCATTCATGTATTGGCCACATACATGAAGAAAATTTAAGCACAATAACATAGTAATTAAAATATTAAATGATGTATATTGGCATTAAAGAAACTTAGGTCAAGCTATATCATAAATCCCAACATTAAACATTTAGCCCATTGCAAAATAGAAGCACAAAAATGAAATAAAGAGAGAACTCATTACAAAATGAAGGTGATAATAGAAAAATACAAGATGGTAGAAGAAAATCGTCCCTTGAATATATTCTTGAAGAAATGAGGGATTGAAATCTTTAATAATCCTTGTAAACTCCCAAATTTTGCTAGAAATTCTCCCTTCTTCTTGCCTCTTCTCTCCTTGAAGGATTTTCTAAGTGTTCTCCTATAAGTCTTGCCCTAGAAGTGACCAACAAATGGGTATTTAAATGGCCCAAAATCGTCTTAAGTGAAATTGTGAAAGTGGTCCCGAATTTTAAGCAAAATAGGCAAAATTTGCCCAGCCGAAAAGCAGCACGTGAGTACGGGAATTTGTGGCGCGCGCGCACTGTTAGATGCTTTTGGCCTCGGGATATCATAAAGAGCATCCCGCGCGAGCACCATAGTGAGCCTGCGTACGAGCACGGGCTTTCTTCATTTCTTTTTTTCCAACTTAGTCCTCCATTCAATTGCACACAAGGTCCTCAAATTTGATCATGAACAACTTGGTCCTCAAAATTTGATTTTCATATCACATTGGCCCTCCAAAATTGCAACAATAGGTTTAAACTTTCAGCACTCGTACACTTTGGTCACCAAGTCATGTTTTGTACACTTTTGGTCCTTTCTTCCTTGATTTAGCTCTTTTCCCATCCAATTGGACTTTTGGCCTACAAAAACAATAATTACACAATTATAAAAATGAATCCACTCAATTTCATCAATAATTAGCTCGTTAAAGTGCCTAATAAATATGTAAAAACACACTTATCAAACACTCCCAAACTGAAGCTGCGTCTCGAGCAAGATTAACTCCTAATACAATCATGCAATACATACAAAGAACCAACAATATTGTATATCCCATCAATATAAACAAGAGTGTAAAATTGTGTAATCAATTCACATCGATGCTTCTGAATCCTGCTACCAAAAACAATGTAAACTTGTCCAATGCTTGATCGGTGTATGTGTGTGTATAGTCACTTTTAATCATCATCTAAATTATAAAACAATTATGAAGATGGAAAAATCTTCAAATTGGCCACAGCCCGACCCTTTGTGGTCAAATATATTCTTTCCTGCTCTTGAGATTCACATACTGAAATAGATATTTTTGTTCTCTCCCTAGGTCAACATCAAAGGGTTGCTATTCAATTACTCATTTCTTTTCCCGTTCTAGTTTGGTTGGGTCTAACCGGCAATCTCAACATGTAGTCATGTGATGATTCTCTACTAACGAGTGCTTTCGCATTCAAGCTTATACTAAGTAATTCAAACTCACTAGTTATCTAAGCCCAAATATCAAATACAATTGCACAATAATTTTTTTTTTAATTTAGCCAAATCTCATGTTTTACCTCACTTTCTTCTTGACCCTTGTAGTGAGCTTTAGGTCGATAACTCCTCGGTTGTTTAGGCCAAAGGGTACTGAGTTTTGAAATACCCTTACGGACTTAATAACTCGAGTAAAAAAGGCTACGAATGAGGCCCAAGATTCAACAAGTGCAATAACATTCTTTTTAAGCACAAACCAACACATAGGGCTTAGATCCCTAGCATATGGTCATTACCTAGCTTATACTTGGCAAAAGATACTCCACACAAATATTTTCAACATGTATGAAATCAACACACTTTTAGATAATATCTTTCACCGGTTCGACCACCCCCAAACTTAATTCATAAAATGGTGGAGTGATTGAGAGTATGATAGAAGTTTATGTGTAACTCACAACCTAGTTCTTCCAATTCAAAAATTTTCCATCAACCATTTCCACATCTAGACAATAACCAGTTGTGACTATTGTGCTCAAAGTGGTATAAAATCTCACATAGACAAGCAAATTTTCAAGATCGAAACAAATAGCATGATTGGACATAACTTATGAATTAATAACAATTTTAAACATCACATCAAATCATCAAAAGCCGACAAGGCTATCCAACACGCCAGTATCAACACCAATATAAGCACGATAAATATGCACAATATCCAATCAACATTTAACATCCCCAAACTTAACTTACACATCGTTCTCAATGTGTGCATAAATACAAAATAAGGAGAGAGGGTTGACGAAACTTCCCTAATTAGGTGTTTGTTGAAGGATGTTGTAGATGGAATTTTGGTTTATGACTTAGTGGACGGTGCACCCCCAAACTTGTTGAGATCTATGGGTGGCTAGGACTTCAAAAATTTTGACCTACAAAAGAATTTTATTAATTCAAAATATAATAACAAAAGTATTAAACACAAGTAACATAAACAAAAGTGTAAGGATAAGAAAGTTGGATTGCCTCCCAACAAGTGCATGGTTATAGTCCCTAGCTCGACTATAGGCCTTGTTCACTCCAAATTAGCAAGAGGAATGGAGGACTTCTCCTTAGAAAAATCACCTCCAAAGTAGGGTTTCAACCGTTGCCCGTTAACCTTAAACTTTCCCTTTTCTTCATGATGATGTTCAACTGCTCCATGTGGAAAAATTTTAGCATTGGTGAAAGGACACGACCATCTCGAGCGGAGCTTTCCAGGAAACAATCGGAGTCGAGAATTTTAGAAAAGAACTTGTTGCCCAACAAAGAAGTCGCATTTCATAATGTGTTTGTCATGCCATTTCTTTGTCTTTTCTTTGTAAATTTGAGCATTCTCGTAAGAGTCAAGGCGGGCTTCATCAATTTCATTCAATTGGAGCAATCTTTTCTCACTGGCCAATTTCACATCAAAATTCAAAGCTTTTATTGCCTAATAAAATCGATGCTCAAGTTCTACTGGGCGGTAACAAGCTTTCCCAAACAAAAGACAATAGGGAGCCATACCAATGGGCGTTTTGAACGCGGTATGATAAGCCCATAATGTATCATCCAATTTTTTGGACCAATCTTTTCTAGAAGCACTCACCGTCAATTCAAGAATCCTCTTCAACACCCGATTCGAAATTTCAACTTGACCACTAGTTTGGGGATGATAGGGAGTGGCCGCACGATGCTTTACTCCATATTTGGTCAATACTAAGTCGAAGAGGTGATTGCAAAAATGTTTACCTCCATCACTAATGATAGCTCGGGGGTGCCATAGCGAGAGAAAAGATTTTTCTTTAAAATGTTTACTACCACCCGAGCATCATTAGTGGGCAAAGCCACCGCTTCTACTCACTTTGACACATAATCAACCGCCACCAATATGTATTGATTTGAGAATGAAGGAGGAAAAGGTCCCATGAAATCAATACCCCATACATAAAAAAATTCACCTCTACTATAGAATTCAAAGACATTTCATTTCGGTTGGAAATATTACTACTGCGTTGGCATTTGTCGCACTTCGAGACAAGAGTGTGAGCATCTTTGAATAATGTCGGCCAATAAAAATCGGACTGAAGTACATTTGATGCGGTTTTCACGGCCTCAAAGTGACCACCATAGGGTGGGGAATGACATTGTTCAAGGATTTGCTCCATTTCATCTTCTGGCACACATCTCCGAATAATTTGATCCGGGCCCTATTTGAAAAATAAAGGATTGTCCCAAAAATAATGCTTGATATCGGCAAAGAACTTCTTCCTTTATTGGCAAGAGAGATCCGGGAGAGTGATGCCTCCAACAAGAAAGTTCACATGGTCCGCATACCATGGTATATAGGTGGCTTGTAGAAGATGCATAATTTGCAAGAGTTGTTCATCGGGAAATACCTCATTTATCTCCCCATCCACCACCTCTTTGGTTTGCTCAAGTCGAGATAGATGATCGGCAACAACTTTTTCGATCCCTTTTTTATCGTGAATTTCCAAGTCAAACTCTTGTAGAAGAAGGACCCATCTAATTAACCAAGGCTTGACATCTTTCTTTGCTAGCAAATACTTGAGGGTCAAGTGGTCCTTGCAAAAAATCACGTTTGATCCAATGAGGTAAGATCGAAATTTATCAAATGCAAATACCACTGCGAGCATCTCTTTTTCAATAATGGCATAGTTCAGTTGAACATCGGTCAAAATCCGGCTAGCATAGTAAATAACATGCAAGATTTTATCTCTCGTTTACCCCAAATGAAGCGTTCTTCTCAAGTAAGGAGCAAAGTGGCTTTGTGATCTTCTTGAAGTCCTTGATAAACCTCCTATAAAATTCGGCATGTCCTAAAAAACTCATTATCCCTTTTAATCAAGGTAGGTGAAGGTAATTTCTCAATTACTTGGATTTTTGCTTTGTTAACCTCTATCCTTTTACGTGAAATCCGATGGTCGAGAACTATGCCTTCCTGGACCATGAGATGACATTTTTCCCAATTAAGTATTGTCGAAGAATATAGCCATCATACACCTTTGGAGAGCGACGGGTGCATTGCAAAGGCCAAAGTCATCCTTATGATATACAAATGTACCATATGGGCATGTGAAGGTAGTTTTCTCTTGATCCTCTGGGACTACAAGAATTTGATTATAGCCTGAATACCCATCCAAAATATAATAATGAGAATACCCCACTAACTGCTCAAGTATTTGATCAATAAAAGGAAGAGGAAAGTGATCTTTCCTTGTAGCCTTGTTAAGCTTGCGGTAATCTATGCATTTTCAGCCGATCACGGGTCTAGTAGGTATAAGCTCATTATCCTCATTTTTCACAACCGTGACACCTCATGTCTTTGGCACCACTTGAATGGGGCTCACACATGCACTATCTAAAATCAGATAAATAATGCCCGCATCAAGCCACTTTACCAACTCGGCTCTTACCACTTTTTTCATGTTGGGGTTCAACCGCCTTTGTTGCTCCACTGATGGTTTGAAATCATCCTCCATAAGGATTTTGTACATGCATAGTGAAGAACTAATTCCCCTAATGTCTATAATAGTCCAACCAATGGCTCCCTTGTGCTCCCTCAACACCCGAAGTAACTTTTCTTCCTCCAATTCATTTAAGGAATTAACAATGATAACCAGAAGTGTAGAAGACTCTCCCAAATAAGCATACCTCAAATGAGATGGAAGAGGCTTCAAATCAAGTAAGAGATGGCGCTAGTGGTGAAGAGCTCTTTTCCAAGTCCTCATAATTTAGTGCTCTCTTATAAGACCGAGAAGGTGTAGCCTCCAAATAGTATACCATATGCTCAACTTCAGGATCTTCCTCTTTGACAGTCGAAGGACATATAAGACATGTTTCTAGAGGATCCTTAGAAAGCCTGTAAAAAGACTCGGCAACCACATGATCAACAACATCCACTCGAAGGCATGAATCAGATTCCGATGGATACTTGATGGGCTTCAAGATATTGAATGTAACTTGTTCATCTTAGACTCTTAGAATGAGCAGCCCCTCTTGCACATCAATTAAAGCTCGGCCGGTGGCAAGAAACGATCGTCCCAAAATGATAAGGATGTCATGATCCTCTTCCATGTCAAGAATTATGGAATCGGCTGGAAATATGAATTCATCCTCAAAGACACCCCCGAGGATATTTAATTGATCTATCAGCCAATTGTAATGATACAGTGGTGCCCTTGGCTTCTCCCAATCCCAACTTCCTGAAAATAGACAAAGACATCAAATTAATGCTGACACCAAGATCACATAAAGCTTTACTAAAATTTAAATTTCCAATAGTACATGGAATAGTAAAGCTCCCTGGATCTTCGATTTTCGATGGTAGCTTCTTTTGAAGGATAGCACTACACTCCTTCGTTAGCATTACTGTCTCATGTTCTTCGAGTTTCCTTTTGTTTGAAAGAATGTCCTTCATAAATTTGGCATAACTCAGCATTTGAGCTAATTCATCGGCAAATAGAATGTTTGTGTGTAGCTTCTTGAATACTTCCAAAAATTTTCCAAATTGAGCATCCAATTTCTGTTTGTGAAGCCTTTGTGGGAAGGGAATATGAGGTACATAGGCATGACCGGTGTTGATACCTTTGATG
Source organism: Olea europaea var. sylvestris (assembly GCF_002742605.1). Classification (NCBI taxonomy): domain Eukaryota; kingdom Viridiplantae; phylum Streptophyta; class Magnoliopsida; order Lamiales; family Oleaceae; genus Olea; species Olea europaea. Next base: position 387,683 of record NW_019231040.1, read on the forward strand.
TTGATGGCTTCGGTTCTTCTTCAATTAGTGTCTTATCCTTTGGATCAGGTTCTTGCATAACCCATTCTTCTTCAATGGGAGCCTTGTCGTTTTGACCCTTAGGGTGTGTCACCGTGATTTCAGGCAGTTGCACCTCACTTCTAGTGGTAATAGCTTATACATTCTCCCTTGGATTTGTTTCAGTGTTGCTAGGCAACGTCCCTTGTTGCCCTTCGAAGATAAGCTTGGTAATTTGACCGACTTGACGTTCTAAGTTTTTCAAAGAGGCATAATTGCATTCTTGATATTGCAATTGATCGTTTGCCAACTTAACAATGACCTCTTCCAAACCTTCTTTTTTCTCTTGTGGCCTCAGGTTAGCACATTTTGATTATTTACATAAGAAAAGTTCGGATGATTTCACCAATCGGGGTTATAAGTATGCGAGTAAGGATTGTACCCTTGGCATTGAAAGTTTTGAGTATATACAATTTGCTCAGTAGATGCTGAACCACTACCTATCAATGGACGACTTGAGCTTGAGTGATTTTCTCCACAAATATCACAAATAGGCGGAGATTATACCATATGAGTGGAATGAGAGTTGGAGGTAGATGTAGAAAGTCCTTCTACCTTCTTTGCTAGTGAGTCGATCTTTGCAAGAACCATTGAGAAAGCTTCACCATCTCGAACTCCACCACCCCCTCTTTGTAAACCTCTATCCGGCCACATAGCATTTTGGTCACTCATGACCTCAAATAGATCATATGCTTCCCGAATACTCTTCTTCTTGATTGGGCCATTAAATGATGAATCCACATTTGAACGGCAAGGAGTCACCCCGGCATAAAAATAATTCACTTGTTGTCCCATTGTGGTTCCATGATTTGGACATTTTCGAAGCATATCCTTGAACCTCTCCCAAGCCTCGTGAAAGCTCTCAAATTTGGATTGTTCGAAAGTGGTTATGTCATGCTTGAGTTTGGCTACTTGGGCGGGTGGAAAGAATTTGGTTGTGAATTTTTGAATAAATTCCGGCCAACTATTTATACTTTTGGGCGGTAGAGTCTCAAGCCATTCCCTCGCCTTATCCTTCAATGTGTGAACAAATAACCTCATCCAGATTGCCTCCACATTTATACCTTCATATTTAAAATTTCCAACATTCTCTATGAATCGTACAACATGTGAGTAAGGATTCTCATCAATCCTTCCATAGAACGGAATGGTATTGGAGAACAAACTAATGACATCCGGACGAAGTTGAAAGTTTGGATGTCCATATGGAGGGTAGACAATACTTGATTCATTCTCTACTACGAGTGGGTTCATTAAGTCCCCAAACAGCATATCTTCCTCATTTACAATGGGCTCTTGAGCTCTACCCGCTTGGTTACCAAAACCTGGTGGAATGCCACCTCGAGGAACATTTTTCAGTTGAGGATTAGGTTCCAAATTACTCACTTGGTGTGCCATCTCAATCAATTGTTGCCTTCTCAATTCCCTTTGTTCCCGTCGCCTTCTTCGAAAAGTTTTTTCAATATTCGGATCAAGCTAAAAAAGATCAAAACTTCTCGTACGAAGCATGTACCACCAAAGACCATGGAAATCAAAATTAAAAGTTAATTACACAATAAATATATAAAAGCTATGTGAAATGTTCATCGAAATCCCGCAAGCATACGAGTTTGTTGTACAAGTAATAATCGTGATGAGAGAGTTATCATTTTACAGAGAATAAGGATCAATTCTAGTATATTTGATATATTTAAATTCGTGTTTGTGACCAAATAACGATCGAATGAATAGCTAAATAATTTTTATAACTAAAACTAACGAAAACAATGAAAGTTGGTTGAAAAATCAAATACGTGAACTATTGGATTTCTGATGCCACTTATCAATTCTTAGTTGTAATTCTCAACCAGTAATAATTATCTTAATTCATGCAATTGCGATGATCGATAATTCCATTGTTATTTATTATTCTTTGTCAAGATATAATAAACCTATGATTGCCACGAGACGATCCTATTCCTAGTCTGGATTCATATGGTAAAGATGCATTAACATTCAAGATTATCACATATGATCGCACACGCCACAAATATTATTCCTAACATTTATTGTCCGTGTGTCCCAATAATAGTGTTCTACCTACCGTGAGTGTTTCAACACAACGAATAAGCAGCTTATTGTTCTAATGGTTATGCAGACATTAAAACAATATAATTATGCATATTAATGGAATCACAACACAAGAATTAAAATAAAAACACTGAATTCAAACTAAGAATTAAACAATTTTGTCATCCACCAATACATGAGTAAAATTAGCCTAGCATAATTTTGGGATTAAACGCATAAAAGTGGAAGGAAATCACCAAAAATCGATGGGAAGTGATTAAATTCCAAATTCTTTCTTCAACTGCTTTCGGTTCTTCTCCGTCCTCGTGGCTGCCGTCTCCAATTTTGTGTGTAAATATATAGCCTTCCTCAAAAGCAACCGTCTGATCTCTTCCTTTCTTTTTTTTCGTCCAACTACCACCGCCTATGTGCGTATGTATAATAAATCCCAGCAATAGGTAGCCACAAATTCCCTTTCCTCTTTGGTTCCTGCTCATTTTTCCGGTATGTGTGTATATATATGTTTGTGAAATTAGCTGCCCAATTTTATTAACACAAGAACTCCAATTCCTTCCAATTGCAGCCGCCAATTCTATAAAGGCCCAATTAAAATTGAACTTTCCAACATCTTGAGTTCTATTAAGATTTGATTTCATTGGAGACCCAATAAGTAACTTATTTTCTTCAAGTCATCCAACTTTTAAGTTAATGCAATGTAGTCCTTGAGTTCCTCCATTGTGCAATCAACGTCCTCTTCAATTTTCCAAGTGTTGAATTTGATCTTCAATATTGCATCCAATAGCCAATTTGTTCTTCATCCTTTCCAATTGCTTTGAACGAGTTTGTCACTAAAAATAAAAATAAAATTAACCCAAGTTAAAAATTAATAAATTGACAACATAAATGCTTAACAAAATGGTCTAAATAAGTGCACAAATTGCACTCATCCCCCAAACTTAAACATTTGTTTGTCCTCGAACAAAACTATAAGCTAAATAACAACAAACACACAAACATGCAAAAATATATGATTGGACCATTTTAGCTTTTTACCTCAGGATTTGAAATCACGACATTAAATCTACAAACTGCTTCAAAGTCACAATATCAAATTAATATCCACTTTTTCGATACAAAATCGACGTGTGTGTGAAGAACTAAGTAGACATTAATGAATCCACAAGTTGTTTCAATTCCCGACCTTCTATGGTCAAATATATCCTTTCATCTCTCGTAAGATTCACTCACTCCAAGTTTATTCTTTTTCACTCTTTTCTCAGCGTGTGATCTAATTGAATTTTTCATTACTATCATCACCTCTCCAATTTAGGTAAATCTCACTAATTGCAAGTCAATACATCGATCAATAAGGATTCTCCAATTATTTGATTGCTTCAACCGTCAAGACTCAACTAGGCTAATTATCCTTCATCGAAAGTTAAATTTCCTTGAACAGGTGTTGGGACTTACAAGGCATTTATTGCTTCTTCTTTTTTCTTCTTTTTTTCTTATTTTTTTTTCTGCACTCACCCTTAAGCTTTCTAGATGACCCATGTAGCATGCTTTAGGCTGATAACTCTCAAATCAGATGACTTTAGAGCACCAGATTTTCAAATACCTTTACATGCTTAATAACCCGAGTAAAAAAGGCTTTGAAGAGAACAATTTATTTTAAGGGCAACTTCATCTCTGATTACTTTTTAAATGACCCCTATAATGAGCTTTAGGCGATGACTCCTAAATCAGATGACTTTAGGGCACCAGGTTTCCAGATACCCTTACAGGCTTAATTACTCGAGTCATAAAGACTTCAAAGAGAAGTTTGAAATTTCAAAATATATGCCTTGGTTAGTGCGATGTCCTTTATCAAACATCCATTCAAGCAAATTGACGCCCAATTTAAGACATTCACCCAATTTTATCCTGTTAATCTAAGACAATCCACACAAACTTTTTCACACAAGGAATCCACATTCACATCCGTATCTTCTTACAACAATAAGATCTCCCCAAATTGTGCTAAATTTGATCTAAGGATAAATAATTAGTATGGTTTGGGTAAAGCATCTATGTCCAACTAAAACAATCTATCACGTGTATGAATCAACTCATTTCATCATAATGTCAAACTCAGTTCTAGTGTGCATATAATATAACATTTTGCAAGTTCAAGCTTTAATCAATCTAGCATGGATCCTATCAACAGTTCATAAATCAACACCAAATCTCAAATTTAATTATCATTGTCAGCCAAACTGTCTAACCCAAACAAGCACAACCACAAATAAATAAAATAAAATAAAAATAAAATTTTAGCGATTTTTTTTTTAAAAATAAACGTACAAAAACAAAAGTGTTTCCCACCCCCCAAACTTAGACCAAACATTGTCCCCAATATCTTAAAGCATAATTAAGAATGTAAAGGGATGGAGAAGAAAAGGACGCATATACTCCCCGAATTTTTCTATTGAGCATAGAAGATAGTGTAGGTGACGGCTAGACAATCTTTCTCATCATGCTTTCCCCTTGGTCGATGTTGGTTTGAGTATTCCACAACGTCATGTTCATGCATATGGCAATCAGATCAAACATTAGAGATCAAATAATCTAACACATGCGTTACTTAGTCCAAACACTCGAAATAACCCACATTATATTTAAGGGTCTCAGTGAAAACATGATCGGATGATGATACTCTATAAATTTAAACGTGCCTAAATCTAATGCAAACTAATAATTAAAACAAGTCTATATGCAATGCGATGCAGAAAAAAAAATAAAAGGTTTATAAATTAGGTTGCCTCCCAATAAGCGCTTAGTTTATAGTCTTTAGCTAGATTTTGTTGTCCTGACTACTCTGCATTATCAAGTGGCACGGTTGTTTTCTCACCGGAGTAGTCACCTCCCTAATAAGCTTTCAACCATTGTCCATTTACTTTGAACCTCCTTTGTTGATCTTGAGACACCACCTTTACAGCACAATGTGGACACACAGCTACTATTGTGAATGGACTCGACCACCTAGACTTTAGCTTTTCTGAAAAAAGCTTGAGGCGTGAATTGAACATCAATACTTCTTGACCAACCTCAAACTCCTTCTCCCTTATATGCATGTTGTGCCATCTCTTGATCTTTTCCTTGTAAATCTTTGCATTCTCATACGAATCTAAACAAAACTCATCTAGCTCATGAAGTTGTAGAACCCTCTTTTCTCCTGCTGCTCTCATATTGAAATTGAGCAAGTGTGTCACCCAGTATGCTTTATGCTCTAACTCAACCAGAAGTTGACAAGCCTTTCCAAATACCAAACGATATGAAGACATGCCAATTGGAGTCTTAAATGCCGTTTCATATGCCCAAAGTGCATCGTCTAGTTTCTTAGCCCAATATTTACGTGATGTACTGATTGTAGCTTCAAGAATTTTCTTTAACTCCCTGTTGGAGATTTCCACTTGCCCACTAGTCTGAGGATGGTATGGAGTCGAGACACGATGTTTCACTCCATATTTGGCCAATGGTGAAACAAATAGGTGGTTACAAAAATGCTTTCCACCATCACTAATAATCGCCCTCGGGGTACTATATCTCGTGGAAATGTTCTTCTTTAGGAATTGAGCTACCACTCGACCGTCGTTAGTTGGCAAAGCCACAGCTTCAACCCATTTAGACACGTAGTCCACTACCACCAATATGTATTGTTGACCGTAGGATGGAGAGAATGGTCCCATGAAGTCAATGCCTCAAACGTCGAATATTTCATCCTCCAAAATACTGTTCAAATGCATCTCATTCCTCCTTGAGATGTTTCCAGTCCTCTGGTACTTATCACTATGTTTTACCACATAATAGGCGTCCTTGACCAACGTAGGCCAATAAAAACCTGATTGTAGTACCTTTGCTGCTGTCTTGGTTGTTGCAAAGTGACCCCCATACAGTATAGAGTGACATGTGGTGCATGCTGTCGTAGGCACTCCAAATTAAAACCTATACTCCTTAAAACAAATGTAGTAATAGAAGTAAGGGTCGATCCCACGAAGAGTGTTTAGTCTATTTTTTATGCTAAATTAACTAAAAGAGGGTTTTTGAATGTGTTGAAATCAATTCTAACTAAAAACAATGCAAATTAATAAATTGGATTAAATCAACGAAAAAAAAAACTAACCTTGGTCTAAGTCAATGTCCACCTTCGAAATTTTACAACTGATCATACATGCAAGTATGAATCAATTCATATTTTGAATATTCACCGTTGGAAAAATAATTACCATTCAAATTAATTTGCTATTCCTTGTTAAGTGTAATTAGTTAGGGTAATGACCTTCTAACTAATCCTAGTTATCAAACAACCATAGACAAGCGCTAAGATTTAATTCAATAATAGCTTTATGTATTAGAGAAATCGATGAACTAGATAACATAAGTCATGCGTTTGCATTTAACCTATTCAAACATTCTTCCTAAGATTTAACAATTTCCAAACCAGCAAATCACTAATCCTAGTTGCTTCACAAGTTAAATCAATCAAACAATTATGGATTTGATGTTTAACTTGGTAGCAGATTGTAATGAATAACAAACTAGTATGCATCCTAGCAATTAAACACAACAATCATTGAAAATAAGTGCAAAAGAATGTTCAATACCCAAAAACATGTATTAAACTACTAAAACAATTTGATCTCACAATTGTATAGATTTTGGGGCTTCAATATCCTCGACCAAGTATGAGAAATTAGCTAGACATCTTCAATTTTAGAGCACAAAAGAAAGAAAAGTGATTTGGGGGGCTTTTTTTAGATTTTGGACGAGTTTTGGGGTATTTATATGGTGAAAAGATTTGTTTCCATACATGGTTGGACGGATAAAGGAAACTAAAAATTGCGTCAAAAGTTTCTACCATGCGACTGCATGGTTATGTCAAAACAGGGTCCTGAGATCGCTGAAATGTCTTGTGTGACCGCATGGAAAATGAACCATGCAACCGCATGGTTATACGGTTTTCTCCACCAGATAGTTTTCAGTATTTTGGTTATAACTTTCTCTCTCACTGTTCAATTAAGATGATTCAAGTTGTGTTGGAAAGCTAACTCAAAGACCTACAACTTTTGCTCAGAAGTCATCTTCCAATTCGATCTTATACCATGTCGAAAATGGTTCCCAATATGATGCTAAAAACTAGTGCATAACCCTTTTGATCGGAAATTGATGTGTGATTATACTTTGACTATATTTCATATCTTTGACTTCTTTCTTCCTCCAATTGCCCTCTAAAACTCTTGAATCTTCATTCTATAGCTCGCTTCATCTAGGAATTATTTGTAACTTGGTCCCTAAGCTTTCATCTTCTCTTTTCCTTGGCCTCTTTTTCTTATTTTTCTTCTTCCAATACGTTAAGTCTTCCATCAATTGACCTTCAAATTTTTCACTCCTTTGTTTCGCCTTTTGGTTAAACTTTTGGATATTTACAATTTAGTTCTTGAACTTTTGATTTCTTTCACTTTGGTCCTTCTTCACTCATTTCCTCTAATTTATGCCATAATCATCCAATTGTGACCTAAATCAAAATATAAGGATACTCAGTACATTTAGGCGTCAATTAATCACAAAAATGCAAGTATTAATGGATGAAAAACATGACATTTTATGTCTTATCAAATTCCCCCACACTTAGCTTTTGCTCGTCCTCGAGTAAAATTCAAATTCACTTTCACAAAAATGTTGCAGTTGCAATGCTATCAACATAGAACAATCAAACTCGTTAAAACATATAACACATCATGAACAAATATTCTCACACAACTTATAACCAATTATCAAGCATTCTCAAATAAAGATGGAGTAAACCAAACATGTAAACCCTCGCGGAATATTAGCACTCAACTCTCATGTGTTTAAGGGGTAAGTGTTTCGCTCAAGTTCCAATAGAGATGTTATACCATATGCTTGCATATCTTCTCATTCTCCACCAATTAGATCACATCCATAACACAAATCATAAGGTCTTTTCCATGGGGTCCAGGTGGGAAGTATTTGGATAAGTAACTTAAAAACCATTGAAACTAGCAGAGTAAGAAAAATAAATTGCCTCAAGCTCAAACATATATAAGACATGTAAGATTACCACTCCACTTAAGTGTTTCTCTTCATTTATTTCACACAACCCAATCCCTTCTTGTAATATATTAGGAGAAATCATGAGCATAAAATAATTTTGCAACCTTGAAAATTATTTCCTCCATCACTTCTTTCTTTTTCATCTCTTTCATCCTTTTTTTTTCAACTTTTTTTTTTCTCTTTTTTTTTCAATAAATTTTTTTCATCATTTTTTTCCTCAAAATATGACAATAATAATGGAACTTATGCATTGTAATTGAGAACATGTTTCATTCCACCAATCATAGTCCTACCGAAATTTTAGACATCCCCACACTTATTCTTTTGCACTCCAATATGTAACAAAATGATGAACAATACTCCACTTACATTCCAGCTTGGTAAGATTATTGTTTTTTCAGATTTAAAGCTTGTAACATGGGTTCAAAAAGAAAAGGCTATAAGGCTCAAAGGGGTTCAACAAAGGAACAATTAATTACAGGGTAGGCTATTTGGCTAAGGTGGCTAAATTATGAAACAAAGATGGCCTTAATCATGTTCATGCATGCATGTATCAATATGATCTCGAAGAGAATCAAGGCAAGTTCTGGATAAACAAATCCAAGGAAGAAAATCACTCATGAAAGAAAATAGTGAGACTGATATGTACGTGTCAGTCTTAAAGGCTCAAAATTTCACTCGCTTTTTGTCTACAAAATTTAGTTACTACCATCCTCAAAGAAAATAACTCAACCAATTAACTTTAAGTTGGAAAGATCATTTATTCAATCATGTTATGCACTCTTCAGAGATTGAATTGAACCTTGCAAATAGCACACACAACCAAAAATCATTTAAAATCACAAATTTTCTCTCAATTTTTCAAAAATTTTTTGTAAAGCAGAAATATGACTCAAAAATAAAATGAAAAGATCCTAAATTCCTTCCCCTACACTTAAAACTTACATTGTCCCCAATATAAAGTGAAATGCAAAGAAGAGAACAAATTTAACCTAAAATATTAATGCAAAAAACGAAATAAAATGAAAAGGTAAAGGAACAAACTCCCCTTGGGTTGCCTCCCAAGCAGTGCCTTTGTTATTGTCTTTGGCTAGACTTATTGCTTTCTTCCTTAATTTTTATATATAGGACCTCCAGGCTTCAACGTTGTTGCGGCCTCCGCCTTGAAACCTTCGTAGAATGGCTTAAGTCTATGGCCGTTAACTTTAAAAACTGATGAAGATGCCAAACTCTGAATTTCAACTGCACCATGAGGGAAAACATTAGTAACAACAAATGATCTAATCCAACGAGAACGCTACTTACCTGGAAATAGACGAAGCAGGGACTAGTACAGAAGGACTTTTTGACCGACTTTAAACTCCTTTCTAGAGATCATCTTATCATGGAAAAGCTTTGTCTTTTCCTTATAAATCATTGCACTTCATAGGCATCATTATGAATTTCCTCTAACTCTTGAAGTTGCAACTTCCTATGTTCTCCACTTTCATCCATCTTCATGTTGAGATTTTTGATAGCCCAATAAGCTTTGTGTTCCAACTCCACTGGAAGGTGACATGGTTTCTCGAATACCAAAAGATAAGGTGACATACCAATATGTGTCTTATATGTAGTTCGGTATGCCCATAAAGCGTCATCCAAGCGCAAACTCCAATCCTTTCCGTTGGGAAAATTTGTTTTTTCAAAGATAGATTTGATTTCTCGATTGGATACTTCTGCTTGTCCATTTGTTTGTGGGTGATATGTAGTTGACACCTTATGAGTTACATGATATTTTCTCAACAAAGCCTCCACCGTTCAATTACAAAAATGAGTGCCACGATCACTGATGAGAGCTCTTGGAATTCCAAACCTGGAGAATATGTTAGACTTGATAAAATCTGCAACAACTCGAGAATCATCAATTCTGGTGGCTTTTGGTTCCACCCATTTCGACACATAGTCCACAGCAAGTAAAATATAGACAACCAAAAGACACAGTAAATGGTCTCATGAAATCAATGCCCCAAACATCAAAAATTTCACAGAAGAGTAAGGGTGATTGTGGCATTTCATTTCTCTGGAATATGCTACCTATCTTTTGGAAATTCTCACATGACTTACATAACTCATATGCATCTCAAAATAAGGATGGCCAATAGAAACCACATTCCAACACCTTTCTTGCTGTCCTCTTCAGTCCAAATTGTCTTCCACAGGCATAAGAATGACAAAAGGTGAGGATAGGGGTGATTTCATTTTCCGGAATACACCTTCTGATTACTTGATCTGCACAATGCTTCCATAGGTATGGGTCATCCCATACATAATATTTTGCATCCTTCCTTATCTTATCCTTTGGAGCCCTAGAGAAATGCGAGGGAAAAATGTTAATAGCCAAAAAATTTATGATATCTGCATACCAAGGAAGTGTCGCATTTGCAGAGAACAATTGCTCATCAGGAAAGGTTTTGTGCAATTGAAGTTCATCGTCCACATGAACCAGACGGCTCAAACGGTCTGCAACACTATTCTCTGTTCCCTTTTTGTCCTTGATCTCCAAGTTGAATTCACTCAAGAGAAGTATCTACCGTATTAAACTTAGTTTTGCCTCCTTCTTTGTTATCAATTAACGCAGAGTTGTATGATCAGAATAAATAATGACTTTAGTACCAAGTAAATATGGACGAAAATTTTCTAATGCAAAAACAACTAGGAGTTCTTTTTCGGTTGTGGAATAGTTTCTCTGGGCGTTATTTAGAGTCATGGAAGCATAGTAGATGGCATGTGAAGCATTTCTAATTTTTTGACCCAACACGGCGCCAACTGCAAAGTTGCTTGCATCGCACATTATTTCAAAGGGGAAGTTCCAATCAGGAGGTTGAATAATTGGTACAGACGTCAGCAAATTCTTTAGTGTATCAAATGCCTTTTTGCACTCCTCATCAAACTCAAAAGCCATGTCCTTATGTAGCAGTTTGCATAGAGTCAATGCTATTTTGGAAAAGTCCTTAATAAATCTACAGTAAAAACCTGCATGACCAAGGAAAGAACGAACTTTCCACACACTTGCAGGGTAAGGCAGAGATTGAATAATATCAATTTTGGCTTTATCTACCTCGATGCCCTTAGATGAAATTACACGCCCTAGAACTATACCTTGTTCAACCATAAAATGACATTTTTTAGAATTCAGCACAAGATTAGTTTCCATGCATCTTTTAAGGACTAGTGCAAGGTTATTCAAGCAGCTATCAAATGAGTCTCCATGGACCATAAAATCATCCATAAAGACTTCTATAATACGTTCGATGTAATCAGAAAATATACTAACCATACACCGTTGAAAAGTGGCCGGAGCATTACAAAGACCAAAGGGCATGCGACGGTATGCGAAGGTTCCAAATGGGCACATGAAGGTTGTCGTTTCTTCATCCTCAGGGGCAATTGCTATCTGGAAGTAACCTGAATAACCATCAAGGAAGCAATAGTAAGGATGGCCAGCTAAATTTGATTAATAAAAGGTAAGGGGAAGTGATCCTTGCAGGTTACAACATTTAATTTTCTATAGTCTATACAAACCCACCACCCATTTTGAACACGGGTGGTAACCGATTTATTATTCTGATTTTTCACCGTAATTATCCCGATCTTCTTAGGAACCACTTGAACAGGGCTGACCTAACTGCTGTCAGAGATAGGATAAATCTATTTTTGTTTTGGATGTTTTTAAAAATAGTCTTCCTAACAAGATGGGACTAGTTTGGTTACCATTTTCCATGTCAAGCACATAAAAATCAGCAGGAAAGACCAATTCATTAACCTTAACAAGGACATCCTCAATCACTTCCCTAGGATAGGTATTTGATCTATCAGCCAATTGAATAACCACACTAATTTTCACCAAGGGTCCCAATTTCAAAGAAGCATGTATGGAGTATGCATGACATTTATGGAGGCACCTAAATCTAGCATGGCTTTTTCAAATTTAGTGTCACCTATTGTGCAAGGGATAGTGAACATACCTGGATCCTTGCATTTTGTAGGAAGTTTCTTTTGAATGACTGCTGACACATTTTTCCCAACTTTTACTTTCTGCCTTCTTTTAATCGTGCACAACTCTTTTAAAAATTTAGCATATCTAGGTACTTATTTAATAGCATCTAAAAATGGAACATTCACTTCACATTTACGAAAAGTTTCATAAAGTTCGCTATTTGCATTATCTCTCCTAGATTCTACTAAAGCCTGAGGGAAAGGGGAAATTGGTTTATACTCCAAAAGGGGTGGAAACTTAGGTTTGGGTGTATCATCATTGCTGGAAGTAGCTTTGTCTATGACGGTGTTTTTTTCCTCTTTTTGTTCTGATAATGTGGGGATTGTCTTCACCGATGCTTCAACCTCTGTACCATTCCTTAACACAATTGCACTTGCATTTTTTTCACAATTGTTTGAGAAGGCAATTTACCTGAGTTTTGGGATCCCAACTAGTTGATTGAAGTTGCCATTTGACCTATTTGATGCTCCAAACTTTGAATGCTTACCCTTGTCTCCTATTGAAATTATAGAGTGTTAGTGGCAAGGGCTTTAACAACATCTTCTAAAGACATACCAAAGTTAGAAGTTTGGCCTTGTTGTTGTCTAGGAGGATATGGCTGCTTGTTTTGCTGGAAATTAGGGCGATTTTGTTGCATAGGCCGGTTTTGTTGATTCTCATAGCTAAGGTTCGGGTGATTCCTCCATCCTGGGTTGTAAGTGTTAGAGTAGGGATCATAGCTCTTTTGTGGTTGTCCAGGAAAATCACCCAATGCATTAACTTCTTCATTGGGATCTTCTTGAAGTGTTGGGCACGCATCAATTGGATGCCCTGTTGCCGAGCAAATTCCACATGCTTTTACTGTTTGCATATTTCCTGCAGCCATTTGTCGAACAAGAGTAGTTAGACTTGAAATCTGTTGTTCAAGGGATGAAATATTGACCTCATTGACAGGTTTAGATGGGCTGTCAAGCCTTGTGCCAAATTGTTGAGAATTAGCTGTCATGTTTGCAATCAAGATCCTTACACCCTCGGGAGTTTTATCCTCCAAAGCTCCTCCACTTGCAGTGTCAATCATGCTCCTATCAGTGGGTAGAAGACCTTCATAGAAATACTGGATGAGAAGTTGTTCACTGATTTGATGATGGGGGCAGTTTGCACATAATTTCTTGAACCGTTCCCAATATTCATGCAAGGACTCTCTGTTGTCCTGTCTTATACCATAGATTTCCTTTCAAATGTTAGCTGCCCTTAAAGCTGGGAAATATTTTTCTAAGAACATCCTCTTCATTTCTTCCCACGTTGTGAGACTTCCAGATGGTAGGTAGTAGAGCCAATCCTTAGCTGAGTCCTTCAGGGAGAATGGGAATGCTTGTAGTTTGATTTGCTCCTCTGTTACTCCAGTGGGTTTCATGCTTGTGCAAATCACGCGAAATTCCTTTCGATGTTTATGAGGATCTTCACCTATAGAACCATAAAAAATGGGCAAAAGATGTATTAGTTCCAATTTGAGTTCAAAAGTAGTCGCAGCATCTAATGTAGAGAAGGTTATGCAGAGGGGTTGTTGATTCAAGTTTGGAGCTGCAAGCTTCTTCAAAGTTTGATTTCTAGCCATGGTTTCTTCAAAATTTCTCCAAATGTCACTCCTCAATTTGCGCAAAGTTCTTTCAACGTCTGGATCAAACAATAATCCACCTTGATTAGAGGATCTAGTTATGGGCATACACAATTAAGGAAGCAAAATAAATAAAAATATAAGCAAAAAATTTTTTTTAAAAAATTAAATAAATAAATAATAAATAAATAAATATATATATCTTTTTTTTTATTTTCGAAATTTTAATTTTTTTTTAAAATTAAAATAAGCAAAAAGAAGCACAAAAGTAAAACTAAATCACTCCCTGGCAACGGCGCCAAAATTTGGTCCGTGGTGTTGTAGGCACTCCAAATTAAAAACTATACTCCTTAAAACAAATGTAGTAGTGGAAATAAGGAGTCGATCTCACAAAGAGTGTTTAATCTATCTTTTATGCTAAATTAACTAAAAGGGGGGTTTTGAATGTGTTGAAATCAATTCTAACTAAAAACAATGCAAATTAATAAATAGGATTAAATCAATGAGAAAAAAACTAACCTTGGTCTGAGTCAATGTCCACATTCGAAATTTTACAACTGATCATAGATGCAAGTATGAATCAATTCATATTTTGAATATTCACCGTTAGAAAAATAATTACCATTCATATTAATTTCCTATTCATCCTTAAGTGTAATTAGTTAGGGCAACGATCTTCTAACTAATCCTAATTATCAAACAACCATAGACAATTGCTAAGATTTAATTCAGTAATAGCTTTACTTATTAGAGAAATCGATGAACTAGATAACATAAGTCATGCATTTGCATTTAACCTATTCAAACATTCTTCCTAAGATTTAACAATTTCCAAACCAGCAAAGCACTAATCCTAGTTGCTTCACAAGTTAAATCAATCGAAAAATTACAGATTTGATATTTAACTTGGCGGCAGATTGTAATGAATAACAAACTAGTATGCATCTTGGCAATTAAACACAACAATAATTGAAAATAAGTGCAAAAGAATGTTCAATACCAAAAAACATATTAAACTAATAAAACAATTCGATCACACAGTTATATAGATTCCGGGGCTTCAATATCCTCGACCAAGTATGAGAAATTAGCTATACATCTTCAATTTTAGAGCACAAAAGAGAGAAAAGTGATTTGGGGGCCTTTTTTTTTAGGTTTTGGACGAGTTTTGGGGTATTTATATGGCGAAAAGATTTGTTTCCATACATGGTTGGACGGATAAAGAAAACTAAAAATCGCGTCAAAAGTTTCTACCATGCAACCGCATGGTTATATTGTGTGCTACTGCATGGTTATGTCAAAACAAGGTCCTGAGATCGCTGAAATGGCCTGTACGACCGCATGGAAAATGAAAATGAACCATGCGACTGCATGGTTATACGGTTTTCTCCGTCGGACAGCTTTCAGTATTTTGGTCATTAATTTCTCTCTCAATGTCTGATTGAGATGATTCAAGTTGTATTGGAAAGATAACTCAAAGATCTACAACTTTACTTCAGAAGTTATCTTCAAATTCGATCATCTACCATGTCGAAAATGGTTCTGAATATGATGCTAAAAATCGGTACGTGATTATACTTCGACTATATTTCACCTCTTTGACTTCTTTCTTCATCCAGTTGATCTCTAAAACTCTTGAATCTTCATTCCATTGCTCGTCTCATCTAGGAATTATTTGTAACTTGTCCCTGAGCTTTCATCTTCTCTTTTCCTTGGCCTCTTTTTCTTGTTTTTCTTCTTTCAATACTTTAAGTCTTCCATCAATTGACCTTCAAATCTTTCACTCCTTTGTTTCACCTTCTCGTTAAAATTTTGGATATTTGCAATTTAGTCCTTGAACTTTTGATTTCTTTCACTTTGGTCCTTCTTCACTCATTTCCTCTAATTTATGCCATAATCGTCCAATTGCGACCTAAATTAAAATATAAGGATACTCATTACATTTAGGCACCAATTAATCACAAAAATACAAGTATTAATGGATGAAAAACATGACATTTTATGTCTTATCAACATGATTCTAATACTTGATGCTGTTCTACTTCTGGCACACAAAGGCGTATGATCTGATCTGGACCCTTTTTGTAAAGAATTGGATCATCCCAAAAGTAATGTTTGAAATCACTAAAAAATTTATTCTTCTGATAACTCGAGTAGTCCGGTGGGATGATGTAGCGAGCCAAATAATTTACATAGTCGACATACCAATGCATAGTAATGATCTAAAAAGCATCTCATCTAGGAAAACTCCATTGATCTCCTCTGTAGGGTGTGACTCATGTGATTCAAGGTGAGATAAGTGATCTGCAACAACGTTCTCACTCCCCTTTTTATCTCTGATCTCCAAATCAAATTCTTGCAGTAAGAATATCCATCGAATAAGTCTCGGCTTTGCATCCTTCTTGCTCATTAGATATTTTAAGGCTGAATGATCCGTATAGACAATCACTTTTGATCCAATCAAATATGATCTGAATTTGTCAACGACAAATACTACTGCCAAAAGCTCTTTCTCTGTAGTCGTATAATTCATTTGAGCCTCATCCAAAGTCTTACTGGCATAGTGAATAACATGAGAACTCTTCACCTTTCGTCGACCTAAAATTGTACCCACTGCGTGATCACTGGCGTCATACATAAGCTCGAATAGATAATTCCAATCTGAAGAAGCCAACACTGGAGCAGAAACCAATTTTTCTTTTAAGGTGTTGAAAGCTGTCAAGCACTCCTCAGAAAAGTGAAATGGGGCCTCTTTTTCCAGTAGATTGCATAATGGTTTTGAGATTTTGGAAAAGTCTTTGATGAAGCGGCGGTAGAACCCAGCGTGACCCAAGAAACTTCTAACTCCCTTCACTGTTACCGGCGGTGACAGTTTTTTGATGACTTGTATCTTAGCTTTATCAACCTCAATACCCCGTACTGAAATCAAATGCCCTAACACAATTCCTTCCTGAACCATGAAATAACATTTTTCCCAATTTAATACAAGGTTTATGTCTTCACACCGCTACAACACTTTTTCCAAATGTTCAAGACACTCCTTAAATGATTTTCCAAACACTGAGAAATCATTCATAAACACCTCAATAATATGTCCCACCATGTCCGAGAAAATAGGCATCATACAACGCTAAAAGGTAGCAGGAGCGTTGCAAAGACCGAAGGGCATCCTTATATAAGCAAAAGTACCATAAGGACATGTAAAGTTCGTCTTCTCTTGATAATTTGGCACTATAGAAATATGGTTGTACCCCAAATAACCATCCAAGAAGCAGTAGTAAGCATGTCCAGCAAGTCTCTCTAGCATTTGATCAATGAAAGAAAGGGAAAAGTGATCCTTCCTCGTCGCGTTGTTGAGTTTGCGATAGTCAATACAGACTCTCCAACCCGTGACTCTGCGTGTCGGGATAAGCTCATTGTTTTCATTTGGAACCACCATGATTTCTCCTTTTCTCGGCACTACCTGTACTGGACTAACCCAATGACTGTCTGATATGGGGTAGATGATCCCTGCATCCAGAAGCTTTAATACCTCTTTCCTCACCACTTCCTACATAGTCGGATTTAATCAAAGTTGATCCTCAACTGAAGCTTTGTAGTCCTCTTCCATTAGAATTTTATGCATGGAAAGTGAAGTGTTGATCCCTTTTATATCTAATATCATTCATCCTATTGCTGTCTTGTGCTCTCGAAGTACCCTTAGCAACTGATCTTCCTCTGATTTCGTAAGATTGTTCGAGATAATTAATGGAAGTGAATTCTTCCCCCCCCAGTATGCATAGATAAGATGAATGGGCAGCTGTTTGAGTTTAAGAGTTGGAGCTTGCTGTATAGATGGTAAAGGTGCTGTGGGTCTTTCACTGAGCTCCAAATGTGGTTGCTTGAAGAATGATCATATGGCTGCCAAATAATGTGCACATTCTTCTGCTTCATCCTTTTCTGATGGTAAATTCTGAGAATGCACTAAACACGCCTCAAGCGGATTCTAAGGGTGATCTAGTTTGAATGTCTCTGACACCGCTTCTTTTATTACATCAATCTGCATGCAAGAATTCGGTTCACTCTGAAATCTGAAAGCTCTAAACACATTTATTGTTCGTTCTTCTTCATTTAACCTCAATATCAACTGACCCTTTTGCACATCTATCAGAGCCCTTCCCGTAGCCAAAAATGGGCTACCCAATATGAGGAAAACGTCCCTATCTTCCTCCATATCCGGTATAATGAAGTCCTTCGAGAAGATAAACTTGTCGACCTTCACCAAAATATCTTCACAAATACCTCAAGGTGCTTGATCGACCTGTCAGCCAACTGCAGTGAAACTATTGTCGATTTTACTTCTCCCAAACCTAGTTTCTTGAAAAGCGATAAAGGTATTAAATTAATGCTAGCTCATAAATCACATAATGCTTTATCTATATATAAATTAACAAGGTTGCAAGGAATAGTAAAACTCCCTGGATATTTTAACTTCGGCGATAACTTATGTTAGAGAATTGTGCTGCACTCCTCAGTAAGCATAACTGTTTCATTGTCCTCCAGCTTCCTCTTATTTGATAGAACATCTTTCATGAACTTGGCGTAGCTGGGCATTTGAGCTAAAGCTTCAGCAAAGGTTATGTTAATGTGTAGCTTTTTGAACACGTCTAAAAAATTTTGAAATTGCTTGTCGAACTTATGTTTTTGCAATCTTGTAGGTATGGGATCGGAGGCACATATGCTTTGACTGTAGCAGTTGCCTTCACCTGTGAACTGTTTGATAACTCAACATGATTTTCTGTAGCTTTGTCTAATTCATCGACTTGCTCCTTGCCTATGGTAGGTACCTTTTCAATGATAGTTACTGGTCGCTTTGCATGTATTTCTGATAAATGGACGCCACTACATGTAGTGATTGCCTTGACCTACTCCTTAGGATTTGTCTCAGTATTGCTAGGCAATGTCCCTTGAGCTCTACCTGATAGTGCGGCTGCAATTTGTCCAACCTGTTGTTCCAAATTCTTGATTGACACTTGTTTGTTCTGAAAGTTGGTCTCAGTTTTAGTAATGTATTAAGTCAGCAAATCTTCCAATGATGGCTTTCTTCCTTACTGTTGTTGCTGTTAGAACACCGATGGTTTATTCTGATTGTTTTCTCCTTGTTCTTGCACCTGATTATTGGACCATGAAAAATTAGGATGGTTCCTCCAACCTGGATTATATGTGTTGAAGAAAGGATTATTTTGCTGTCTCTGAATGTTCTGCACGTAGCTTACTTCTTCGGACTGATTAACATGCATAGACGTCAAAGGGCAATGTGTACTCGCATGATCTGCTCCACAGCCTTTGCAAACAGGTGGCGATTGGTGTAACATGTTAACTGACTTAGATAGATTGTCCATTTTCATTGTAAGAACTTCCATTTGTGCGGCCAGTGCTGTCACTGCATCCACGTTGTGTAACCTTGATATTTTTCTCGGAGCTTTCCTATCTGTTGGCCACATCGATTGATTTTCGGCTATTTTTTCATACAGGTCATATGCCTCATCCACATCAAGTTTCATTACCGATCCTCCTACTGAAGTATCTATCATATTTCTAAACTCTTGTTTTAGACCGTAGTACAAGAGATATTGCATAGCCTGCTTGGGAATGTCAAGGCTAGAGCATTTTCTGAAAAAAAATTCTTAAACCTCTCCCATGCCTCAGGATAGCTCTCGAGATCTTTTTGCTTGAAGGTGTGGGACATCATTCCTAATTTGGTGAAAGAATTTCATCGTGAATTTTTGAACTATATTGTTCCATGATTGAATGCTCCCTGGTGGTAAACAAAGAAACCATTCTCTAGTAGCATCCTTTAAGGTGTGAGGGAATAATCTCATTCGGAATACATCTGCTGATATCCCTTCGTGACTGATCAGTTCACATAGCATGAGAAAAGCAGAAATGCGTTCATGAGGATTCTCCGTAGCTTTTCCAAAAAACTTGATGTCTTGGTGATTTTGAAACAAATTAATGACATATGGTCGAAGATGGAAATTAGGTTGTACAAAGGAAGGATATACCACATCTGGTTGCACTGGTGCTGGAACTAGATTGACATAGTCTCCAACTAAGATAGGAGCTTCGTTTTGGATAGCTCCTGGTTGATTTGGCTACAATACTTGCTCATGAAGTTGAACCTGATTCTGTGGTTGATTTTGATTATTAGTCATTCTCCTTAATTGACATTGAACTCTTGTGCGATTTCTAAATGTTTTTTCAATTTCGTGGTCTATCGGAACGAGATCTAGCTGGTCAAGATTTTGCATAAACTAAAGTTGCCCAAAAAGAGTTAAGATACAAGAGAATTAAGAGATGTAATAGTAACCTAAATAGAACAACTAAAAATAAAATATAAATATAAATATAAACGAATCTAAAATATCTAATAACTAAAATTAACACCGATACTCCCTGACAATGGTGCCAAAAACTTGTTCGTCAAAATCCCGCAAGCGTACGGGTTCGTTGTACAAGTAATAATCGTGATGAGAGAGTTATTGTCCCATAGGGAATAAGAATCAATTCTAGTATATTTGATATATTTAAATTCGTGTTTGTAACCAAATAACGATCAATTGAATAGCTAACTAATTTTTATCACTAAAACTTAAGAAAACAATGAAAGTTGGTTTAAAAATCAAATATGTGAACATATTGGATTTCTGACGCCACTGATCAATTCTTAGTTCTAATTCTCAACCAGTAATAATTATCTTAATTCATGCAATTGCAATGATCGATAATTCCATTATTATTTATTATTTTTTTCCAAGATATAATAAACATATGATTACCACGAGACGATCATATTCCTAATTCGAATTCATATGGCAAACATTCATTGACATTTAGGATTATCACATATGATCACACACGCCACAAATATTATTCCTAACATTTATTGCCCGTGTGTCCCAATAATAGTGTTCTACCTACTGTAACTTTTCCAACACAATGAATAAGCAACTTATTGTCCTAATGGTGCGCAAACATTAAAACAATTTAATTATGCATATTAATAATATCACGACACAAGAATTAAAATAAAAACACATGTCTCGAATTAAAACTAAGAATTAAACAATTTTGTCATCCATCCAATACAGGAGAAAAATTAGTCTAGCATAATGTTGAGATTAAACACATAAAAGTGGAAGGAAATCACCGAAAATCGACGGGAAGTGATTAAATTACAAATCTTTCTTCAACTACTCTCCGTCCTAGTGGCTGCCGTCTCCAATTAGTCTAGCATAATGTTGGGATTAAACACATAAAAGTGGAAGGAAATAACCGAAAATCGACGGGAAGTGATTAAATTCCAAATCTTTCTTCAACTACTTCCGGTTCGTCTCCGTCCTAGTGGCTGCCGTCTCCAATTTTGTGAGTAAATATGTAGCCTTCCTCAAAAGCAGCCGTCTGATCTCTTCCTTTCTTATTTTCGTCCAACTTCCACCGCCAATGTGAGTAAGTATAATAATTCTCAGCAATAGCCACAAATTCCCTTTCTTCCTTGGTTTTCTATGCGTCAAGTTAATAATAATGGCCCCCCAAAGCCCTACTCATTTTTTCAGTATGTGTATATATATATATGTTTGTGAAATTAGATATCCAATTTTATGAACAAAAGAACTCCAATTCCTCCCAACTGTGGCCGTCAATTCTATAAAGGCCCAATTAAAATTGAACTTCCTAGCCTCTTGAGTTCTATTAAGATTTGATTTCATTGGAGACCCAATAAGTAACTTATTTTCTCCAACTCATCCAACTTTTAAATTAATGCGATGTAGTCCTTGAGTTCCTCCATTGTGCAATCAACGTCCTCTTCAATATTCCAAGTGTTGAATTTGATCTTCAATATTCCATCTAATAGCTAATTTGTTCTTCATCCTTTCCAATTGTTTCAAACGAGTTTGTTACTAAAAACAAAAATAAAACTAACCCAAGTTAAAAATTAAAAAATTGACAACATAAATGCTTAACAAAATGGTCTAAATAAGTGCACAAATTGCACTCATCACAAAAGAACAAAGAACAAAACTTGTAAAAATTAGAATCAACAAAAGATAATAATTGAAATAAAACACTCCCCGACAACGACGCCAAAAATTTGTTCGCTAAAATTATATACTACAAGTGCACGGACGCGTTCAAGTAATAAAGTGGATTTATGAGTCTGAGAATCGATCCCTCAAAGAGTTTTTTTTCTTTTAAATTATACAAATTTTGGCTCAATTTTAACAATTGAAACACACAATTAGATTTTATATGTGAAAAGTAAAGGAAATTGAATTTGAAAATCAATTGAAATAACAATTATGAAAGAGAAGGAAATTTGATTTATAAATGAGTTGGGATTTACAATGTCACTTAACCGTCGTTTCTTTAATATCACAACAAATCGAAAATGCAAATCACCTCGTTACATTGTTAGACCCGATTTTCCAAATTTAGTTAATTACCTCTCTCGAGCGAAATTGACTCTAATCGATTGGTTTTACCTACTATATCTCTATGTTGATAAAAACCCAACCGATCGTATTAAATCGTGATGAAAATAACTCAATGAGTCACCTAGGGTTTAGAGTATATCTCTATCTCCTAAAACAACCTAGGATATTAATTATTTTGGTGAAGAATGTACAACAATCTCTCAATAGTTGCACAAACCACTCAATTCAATCATATATTGACCACATACATGAAGAAAATTTAAGCACAATAAAAAAATGTACAATAACATAGTAATTAAAACATTAAATGATGAATATTGACATTAAAGAAACTTAGGTCAAGCTACATCATAAATCCCAACATTAAACACTTAGCCCATTGCAAAATAGAAGCACAAAAATGAAATAAAGAGAGAACTCATTACAAAATGAAGAAGATAATAGAAAAATCCAAGATAGGGGAAGAAAACCGTCCCTTGAATATATTCTTGAAGAAATGAGGGATTGAAATCTTTAATTTCCTTGTAAACTCCCAAATTTTGGGAGAAATTCTCCCTTCTTTTTGCCTCTTCTCTCCTAGAAAGATTTTCTAAGTGTTCTCCTATAAGTCTTGCCCTAGAAGTGACCAACAAATGGGTATTTAAAAGGCCAAAAATCGTCTTAAGTGAAATTGCGGAAGAGGTCCCAAAATTTACGCAAAATAGGCAAAATTTACCGAGCCAAAAAGTGGCGCATGTGCACTATTAGATGCTTTTGGCCTCGGGATATCATAAAGAGCATCCCGCCCGAGCGCCATAGTGTGCGGGCTTTCTTCATTTCTTTTTTTCCAACTTAGTCTTCCATTCAATTGCACAGAAAGCCCTCAACTTTGATCATGAACAACTTGGTCCTCAAAATTTGATTTTCATATCATTTTGGCCCTCCAAAATTGCAACAATAGGTCCCTAAACTTTCAACAATTGTACACTTTGGTCACCAAGTCATGTTTTTGTGCTCTTTTGGTCCTTTCTTCCATGATTTAGCTCTTTTCTCATCCAATTTGGACTTTCGGCCTACAAACACCATAATTACACAATTATAAATAGGAATCCACTCAATTTCATCAATAATTAGCTCGTTAAAGAGCCTAATAATTATGTAAAAACACACTTATCAAGCCGCTTAAAAATTAGGTTTCTATTGAGAAAATTATGTTTATATACATACAAGAAGACCAAAACTAAAAGAAAGCCTATAAATAAGAATATCTAGTCTACCCATTTTTATGAGAAATGGAGCTTTCTTCCATATTTAAGTTAAGCTGCTGTAATATTCTCTATGCCCCATCTCAAAAGAGAGAGAATGATAAGTATATTTGCGTCAAATCATGTTTATCACCAACAATTGTTAAGTAGTTAGCCGTCTAATTAAGTGAAGGAATTGTAAAAAAATATAAACTAATTTGATGAATCAACAAAAGGAATAGAAGAAGACCAGCTCATTCTTGAGCTACAAAAAAACTAGGTTTCTATTGAGAGAACTATGTTTATATATATACAAAAAGACCAAAACTAAAAGATAACCTATCAAAGAAAGGAAACTAATAATATTATGCGTAAATATTTTATATTTTATAACATCTCCCCTCAAACTCACGATGCGATAGCAAGAAGCAGCGAGAAATTGTCAAGCTAGAAGCTAAAACGATGAACCGGATGATTTTGTGAAGAAATTTACAAGCTGCAACTATTCAAAAACAAAAAGTAGGAAAATTGTGTCAGTTTGGGGATGATAGCAAATCAAATGACAGTCAATCTTAATATACTTTGTGCGCTCATGAAACACAAAGTTGTGCGATATGTGAAAGCATTTTTATTGTCATAATACGTATAGGTTGGAGAGGAAGAAGGAATACCAATTTCTGCAAGTAACCAACACGATCATACAATCTCAGTAGTAGTGGATGTCAGTAGAGGAACGAGAAACAAGAGCCTATTTCTTACTTTTCCAAGAAATAAGGAATCATCCAAAAATATATAAAAGCCAGTAGTTTACTTTTGATCAGTGGGTTTATTGGCCCAATCAGTACTAGAGTAAGAACAAAGCACCAAAGGAGAGGTCGAGGAAAA
The DNA here is from genome assembly GCF_002742605.1 of Olea europaea var. sylvestris. NCBI lineage: Eukaryota > Viridiplantae > Streptophyta > Magnoliopsida > Lamiales > Oleaceae > Olea > Olea europaea. Next base: position 412,115 of record NW_019231040.1, read on the forward strand.
TAGAAGATTCTAAAAGCAAATACTACGAAGATGACGCAAAATACGAACAAAAGCTACCTAGTGAACTATAGTAGGAGCCGAAACAAACTGAGTAACAATGTGAACAGTATAAGAATTATTGGGATGTGTGATAGTGAGACAAACTAAACATCCAATAATGATGTGAAATAAAGTGAAATCAGTCAAGGGTACACCGTCAGAGGGTAAATAGTAAGCATTGGATTCAAGAGGAGTATCAATAGTTTCAATATCAGTTAGACGAGCATGTTCAATAACATCCATAGTATACATGGATTGAGAAAGAAGATAACCTCTAGGAAAAGAAGTAACTTCTATCCCCAGAAAATAAGATAATGTACCTAAGTCCTTCATTTCAAAAATTCAAGCCAATTATGTTTTCAAATCAGTAATCCTATCAACATTATCATCAGTAATAATCATATCGTCGACATACAGTAAAAGAAGAATGCGACCAGTTGAAGTGCACCTAAAGAATAGTGCGCAGTCATAATGACTAGGTATAAAGCTAAGAGAGGTAACAACAATGGAAAATCTCTCAAGCCAAGTATGAGGAGTTTGTTTGAGGCTATAAAGTGTCTTCTTAAGCTTACAAACATATCTAGGAATATGAGAAAAACCAGGAGGGAGAACCATATAAACCTTTTCTTGAAAATGTCCATTCAAAAAGGCATTTTTGACATCCAACTGAGAGAGACTCCATTGATGAATAAATGCAACTGCAATAAGTATATGAACAATGGTTATCTTGGCAACAGGAACAAAAGTCTCCTCATAATCCAAACCAAGCTGCTGATTAAAACTCTTAGCAACCAATCTAGCCTTATGACACTCAACTGAATTATCATATTCGGTTTTAATCTTATAAACTCAACGAGAACCAACAGCATGTTTACCTAGAAGTAAGTTAAGCAAGTCCCAGGTGTCTGATTTATATAGAGCAGAGAATTCATCAGTTACAGCCTATTGCCAAAAAGGATCTAGAATAGCTTTTTTATAGGGAGAATGTTCATATAACTTGTGAATGGAGGTAAAAAGCTAGCAAAAGGACTCCGAATAACAAGAGCAACCAAAATTAGATAATTGAGTAGACTTATGAATACATTGAGGATATTGAGGAGAAGGAACATGAACTGAGTCAACGATCTCAGATGGTGCTTGGAAGGCTATAGAAAAAGCAAAGGTATAATGAACCGATACATGTGTACATGTAGGACATTAAAAATCAACAGTGCAAGGGGTATGGAAAAATGATATATCAATATCATCAGAGAATGAATCTATAAGAATGAGGTCAGTTTTAGACACGTCAGAGTATTATCGAAAATAGAAAAAGAATGAGATATGCTCAAGAAACACAACATGACGAGAAGCATATAATTTTTATATCAATGGGATCAAAATAGTGATAACCCTTTTGGCCCTATCCAAAACCTAAGAAAACAAATATAGCAGAGCGAGATATCGACTTACTGCGATCTACGTTAGGATAAAGAACACAACAAATACAACCAAAGACTCTTAATTAAAAGTAATCAATCGGATGCTCAAACAATGTTTCAAAGGATGAGAAGCCTAAAATATGGGAAGATGGAATCTTATTAATTAGAGAAAGAGCAGTGAGAATTGCTTCTTCCCAAAATTCACTAGAACTTTTGATAAACAAAAGAAGGGAACAAGCAGTTTCTATAATGTGTTTATGCTTTTGTTCAGCAACACCATTTTATTATGGGGTTTTAATGCACGAGGCTTGATGAATTGTGTCATTAAGAGCAAGCAATTCAAAGAAATCTGTAGAAGTATAACCTTTACCTAAATGACATCAAAAGTACTTAATTATATCAAAATGTTGAGTTTTAATAAATGCTCTAAAAGAACGATACATGGAGAGAGTCAAAATGTCGTTTCATAAGATAAACTCAACAATATCGACTATAATCATCAATGAAAAACTCATAATATCTATACCTTCCTTTTATAGTAATAGGAGCAGAACTCCACATATCAGAATGAACAAAATCAAATGGTTCTGCATAAAGAAAAATACTTCGAGGAAAAGGAAAAGTAGAAAATTTTGCTAATTTGCAACCACTACAATCAGAAATATCGTGATTTTGTAAATCTCCCAACTAACCTTTAGAAATTAAAAATTTCAAACGATTAGCGTAAACATATCCAAGGTGACAATACCACAAATAAAAACTAGAAAAAGAAAAATTCAAAGATGAAGATGACAAGCCAACACTGAATGCTGTAACATGTGGTGGTCTTAGATTGTCGTAAATATATAACCCTCATTGTCTACGGCCTATCACAATCAGCTTCTGAGTTTAAAGATCCTACACATGACAAGCATTAGAAAAAAACTGAGCTATGCATCCAGAATCACATAATTGACTAATAGAAATAAGAGTTAAAGTAAGAGTTGGAACACAATAGACCTCTAAAAGCAATAAATTTTATATATTGACAGAGCCAACACATGTTAAAAGCAATGGGGTGCCATCAACAGTCATAACAGACATAGACAATTTAGTAGGGCGTAAGTCATTAAAGAAATTCCAGTTAGATGACATATGTTTGGAAGCACCTGAGTTAAAGATCCATGAGAAAAAATACCTGAAGGACTATGTGATGACAAACCTATCTAAGTAGATGCTAACATAGATGTAGCTATGTGGGTAAGAACTTCTGAAACTGCTCTGCTAAGTCAATCAACATGGGATTGGGACGATTGTTGTTTTGGTTACTGCTTCTTCAATAGTTTAGGACACTGAGACTTCCAATGTCCCTTTCGTTTACAAAAGTTACATTCATCACTGGCAACTCTTATATAATCTTTGTTCTAGTTTTGTGTGGACAGTTGAGAGGGTACAACTAATAATTATGTGTTAGATAAAGGAAGAGATACTTCTCCTATAAGGGTTTTCAAACGTGTTTCCTTAGCCACAAGTTCACTAACCACTAAAATTAATTGAAGGAAGTGAACTGCAATACAAGATAGTGCCTCTGAGTCTATCAAAATCACTGTGCAGTGCCATAAAAAACTGAACTAATCACTGTTCATCTCTAAACGTTATATATTCTTCACACGATTTTCAATCCTACAGTTTCCGTAAGAGCCAACTCGTCCCAAACGAATTCATAGCAATTTAAAACTTGAGAATACTCATATTCCTCTGTTGTAAAGCCCGTATATCAATCTTAAACTGATATTGCTTTGCAAAGTTAGATTTAGTGTATGGCTTCCGAAAGTGATCCCAAACTTCTTTTGTAGTTTCAAACTTTGCCAACTCTGTACTAATAGATTAATCTACAGAATTATGAATCCAAGTAAGTATTTTCACATTTTTTGACTCTCTCTAACTCTATCACATAAATATCAATAGTGTTCTTAGGTTTCACAATGACTCCATTAACATAACCCTACAATCTTTTTCCTTTTAGGAAATTTTTCATCACAGTACTCCAGTAAGAATAATTTTTACCATTTAATCTAATAATAATGGATTGAAATGAATCATCCTTTTCAGTCACCATTATAGAATCAACAAATGATCAACTACAAAATCACCAAATTCTAAGAAAATCAATGACAACCAATGCACCGCCTCTAACTATCACACAAATACACTGCACAATACAGGTATAAACAAATTAATACCACTAAAGATAAATAAAAAAAAAAACCCTCACCAAGAAAGAAGCTGACTTTTAGGTCACCTCATAATTCCCACCTATGAGCATTCATGTTCCACAAGCATTCATGCGCCGCAAACATTCTCCGTGCTTGACGCCACGTGTCGCTGTTCACTGTCATGCACCCTATTGGAAGGTTTTCCTATATCTGCAAAACACTGATATGGTCTTAGTTTCCTCAAAAAAGCATCTAGTTTGGCTAAAAACAAGAAAATAGATTTAATTATGGGCAAAATGGAAACAACGTCTAGTTTAGCTAACTTTTTTGCGCACTTTAAAGATGTGACAAAAATTCTAACGATTGTTCACATCCTGCAAATATGAGCCTACCAATTTCCAAACCCGTGGTCAATCTACCCTAGGGATGCATGTGAGACCATCAAGGTCACATACGCAAAATGCTTGTTCCAGTAGATGAATCAACAATTTCTTTTTCTCATTCTAACTCTTTTGAAACCCAATTTGGATGTGATTTTGATTTAAATTCCAACTCTTATAAGTACAGAACTTGAGCTAACATTCAAATTGATCTCTCTATAGCCTCATAATACATATTTATATCATAAAATATATCAAGTACAAAAGGCAAATTAACGTCTTTTGGAAGAGAACATCAACCTAGCAAGGAATTCAAGATTATCTATATAAGAATTTGAAGATGCAATGCGTGGATTCAAGATCAAGATCAAGATTTTGATTTTCCATCAAATTTCTTATATTATTCTATGATTCAAGTGATGTCTTTCCATATTTTTTAAATAATTCAAATATAATTATGCTAGACTAAATCGTTGTTTATATTGGATGAAGATGAACTATTTGTTTATTTATTTTAATTCAAGACAAATAGTTTAATCTTTATTAATCTTGCTTGTTCATTTCATCATTTAAATGCATGGGTGTCATTTAGAAAGTTAGTTGGTTATTGTTGTGCTTGGAGTCTCACAATTAAGTAATACACTATATTACAAGAAATAAACGTTAGGAATGACATATATCACATGTACAACTGTTCGCTAAAAGTGTATGCCGCAAGTGCACGGGTCACGTTCAAATAATAAAGTGGACCTTTTGAGTTCGAGTTATCGATCTTTCGAGGAATGTATACTTTATATTACTCAATCTCAATTAATTTAATTCTAACAATAAAAATAAACATACAAAACTAAAAATATGATTTTGAAATAAGGGAATTAACTAAAAACCTACAAAATAAGAAAGTATAAAAATCTTGAAAATTTCATAAGCGAACGTAGTTAGGATTCATGGTTTCTCTTACTGTTGCCTAATTAATTTCTCCACAAGCAAATTAATAAGTTACTCATTTACGTTGTTAGACCCAATTTTTCAATTTTAGTTAATTACCTTTCTCAAAAGAAATTAACCCTAATTGATTAGTTTAACCTACTATATCTCTATGTCGATTCAAACCAAACAATCGCATTAAGTCATTGTGAAAAACACTCAAAGGGTCACATAGGGTTAGGGGTATATCTCTGTCCTCTATACAAACCTAGGGTTTTTACTATTTATTATAAAATGTACAATCTTTTCTCGAACGATGTACGAATCAATAAACATAATCATTCATTAGCCATATAAATAAAAATTCAATAATAACAATAAAAAAAACACATGAAATAAATAACTTAATATTAAAGAGCAGATATCAAAATTAATTAAAGGCTAGATTAAGCTAATACCATTAATCTCAACACAATCAAATAGCCCATATTACATAAAGAATAATAAAAAAGAATATTTTACACAATACATTGCAAACATGGCAAAATAATTAAGAAAATACAAAATTATAAATACAACCTTTTTGAAGTTTGACTTTAATTTTTTCAAATATTTCTCTGCCTCCTTGAATAATCCTCCTTTGTGCTCTTTAATTTGCTCCCAAAAATGTCAAGGAAAAGAAAAGAAAAAGAAGAGAAAAATAAAGATGAAAGAAAAAGAAAATAAAAAGACAGGTGGCAGAAGAAGCACAATGTCTCCCCAGCAAAAGCTCATTTTCAAATATAAACCCTAACAAAATTGCAACTCAAGTCCCTTAATTTTTGGGAAGTGACGAAACAGTCTCCAACCTTTTTTAAAATTCAAAAAAGGGCACCTAGTCAACGCCCAGTTTCTATTCTAGCAACCAAAAAATTGGGTTTTGGTATAATTTGCAACTAAGTCCCTCAAATAATTTCACATCAGGTCCCTCAACTTTTATCTTGTACAATTTGATCCTCAAATTTTGACTTTCATTTCAATTTTGCCCTCCATAAATTGTAGGCCCAAGTCCTTGAACTTTTTAACTTGTGCTCTTCAGTCCCCAACCTCACAAATTTTATACGCTTTTGGTCATTTTTTTCCTTTTGCTTTGTTTCTTTTCCTTGGATGATTTTTATCCTACAAAAGCAAATATTACCTAATTGAGTAAAATTTTGTTCATTTAATCAATATTTAAACTTATTTAGGTATTAAACAAGTTTGTAAAAATACATTTTTCAGCAATCACCTCGATAATCGTGCTATTGAATACGTTATCACCTAGATAATCGAATAATTGAATGCGTTCTATTCGTATGAAATTGGACTAGGGATAGAGCCGAGCCGTATCTATAATAGAGTTGACTTATCTTCGAATTTTTTTTTAATACAATAGATTTATCAATTTTCATGAATACATGAATAACAATGGATTACATAGTTAAGAAATGAAATAGATTACAATAGGTGAATTTGGAAATTCAATACAATCATTCCATATAAGTTTACAAACCAAGCTTTTACATACATTTTAGAATAATTTAGATAATCACAAAAACAAACATTCTCTTTTGTGTTACATATTTCGAATTTAATAGAAAATTAGTACACTTGAATTGGAATTATTCTGTGTGAGATGATAATCAACAAATCACAATTATTACTGTCAATGATCACGTACACTTGCAGGATTTATCAAAACAGGTATGATTATGATAGAAGGTCTAGAGATAAATATAAAAAGAATTATGACATTAGGAGCAACTGTGATGATCGACATTATGGAGAGGGCACTATTTTCAGAGCTGGAGCAAAAGAGAAAGTATGCATGAAACTAGGGGATGCAATTAGCATTGTCCAAGCCAGTTACAGATAAAAGCAAGGAAAAGACATGTATCTAGTCTAGCTTAGGGATCTATATGGTGACCTGAATAATCAAAAAGCAAATGCAGGCAATGAAAAGGGTCCTATTAAGCCCCAATGGTACAGAGGAGGCATTGCAATGACAAGGGTCCTAGTAAGCCCCATTGGTATCGTGTTTATATATTAATTGCCTGTTAACCTGATTCGGCCCATCATAGAATTAGGAACAATGGCCCAATCACTACACATAAAAGCCCATACTTTAATTAGATGCATTAAAGTCCAATACCGAAGCCTTATTAAATCACTTTGAATAAGCTTAACCTAATTTGATAGCCTTTGATTTAATACACAATAATTCACGTATAAGCCCACATGATCGATTAAAATTCCTTACAATCACCCACTTGGTCTATACGTGACACCTTACAACTGTGCATTAAACATAACCATATGAGTACTCAGAATTTTCTATCATTATCGAATGCATCCCCAAATAGTCTGCTCCATCAATCATTTTAACATAGGATCAAAGCGGCTTTTGCTACTTTATCGTAATTAAACCCATCAATGGTCACATATATCAGTCTAACTGAATGACATGGATCAATTAGGGATGTGTAGCATGGAAATCACACGTGATGCAATCTTAACATACATAGTTTCAACTGGTCCACCTTAATACCTTAGTGATATCATTTTTTTAAAACAAGTTCAGAGATAATAAATCAAAAACTTTATAATCGAAAATAACTTTGATCATAAACCATATCTAAAATAACAGTATATGTGTCCAATATAAAAAGCAAAAATACAAACTCCCACTAAAACTAGACATCCTCAGAAGATATTATACCCATATGAGCAGTGTGCCCATGAAAGACCTTGGGTGTCAATCTCTTAGTAAGCGGATCCACAACCATAGAGTTTATCCTGATATGCTCTATTGATACCTGTCTATTGTGAACTCTTTCTTTAATAGTTTGGAACTTGATCTCTATATGTTTTGACTTCATCGAGCTCCTTTTGTTATTGGAATATAGTACTGCTAATTTATTGTCACAAAATAAATTGAGCGATTTTTTTATATTGTCCACAATGCATAGCCTGATGACAAAATTTTGCAGTCATATTCCATAGTTTGATGCCTCATAACACGCTATAAACTCCGCTGTCATTGGGGAAGTAGCTATGAGTGTCTGCTTAACACTTTTCCAGAAATAGCACCTCTAGCAAGCAGTTAGATATAGCCTGAAGTAGATCTCCTACTATCTTGGCATCGCGCGAAATTGGAATCAGAATAATCGATGATCTCCAACTAATCCAATCTTCTATATGTGAATATGTAGTCTTTTATTCTCTGTAAATATAGCATGACCCTTTGGCTGCTTTCCAATGATAAATTCTTATATTACGTAAATATCTCCCTAGCATCTCAACAATGTACGCTATATTTGGATGTGTACAAACATGAGCATACATTAGACAACCTATAGTTGAAATATAAGGAATCTTCTGCATTTCTTTAATTTCCAAGTCATTTTTAGGGTACTAACTTAAACTAAACTTGTCACCTTTAGCCACAGGGGTGTCTCCTGGTTTAAAATTTTTGCATTCCATGTCTTTTAAGTACCTTTTCAATGTAGCTCTTTTGTGATAATCCAAGAATACCCCGAGAACGGTCTCGATATATTTAATTCCTAGTACAAAATAGGCATCGCCAAGATCTTTCAAATCAAAATTCTTTGTTAGAAATCTCTTGGTTTTGTGCAATAAGCTAATATTGTTGTTGGCGAGCAATATATTATCAACATAAAATACCAGAAAAATATACTTACTTCCAATAAACTTGTGGTATATTCATCTCAAAACCAAATGAAATTATAACTTGATGAAACTTGTAATACCATTAATAAGATGCTTGTTTAAGTCCATAAATGGATTTCTTTAGTTTACTAACCATTTGCTTTGCATCATCTGATACAAAATTTTCTATTTGTACCAAATAAATTATTTCATCAATGTCACCATTGAGAAATGCTTTCTTAACATCCATCTTATATAACCCAAGATCAAAATGAGCTACCAATGTCATTATAGTCCTGAAGAGTCTTTTGAAGAAATCGAAGAAAAATTCTCTTTATAATCAATATCTTCTTTCTATGTAAAGCCCTTTGCAACAAGATGAGCCTTATACCTCTCTACATCACCCTTCGAATACCTCTTGGTCTTAAATATTCATTTACAACCAATGGGTTTCACACCTTTAGGCAACGAAACAAGGTCTCACATGCCATTGTCCTTCATGGACTTTACCTCTTCATTCATGGCATCGAGCCACTTTTGAGGTTAGAACTTTCCATGGGTTGACGTAAGTTGATCGGACCATCTTCCACCATTCCAATGTCAACATCATTTTCTTGGAGAAATACAATGTAATCATCCAAAACCGTACTTCTACTCTCTCTAGTGGATATTCTTAATGGCATTGGTCCTTAAGATTGTAGAGTTTATTCTTTTGGAATGATTTGTTAACCTTCAGAGGGAGATACAAGGACATTATCTTGATCATGAGCTGTTTCTTGAACAATATTAGGGATAGAAACCAGATCATTGTAAATAGCAATTGGAGGAATTTCAACATATCTCTCCTAAAAAACAAAGCCTGTAATCGTTTCTCTCTCCCCCCGTAAATTCAACATCCTCAAAGAATCGAATATTTCTGTTTCAAAAATTACCTTAGTTGTGGGATTATAAAACTTGTAACCTGTGGACCTTTTAGAATATCCAATAAAATGACAATTGATGGTCCTTGTATCCAATTTCTTTTCATTTAGCTTATAAGGCCCTGCCTCAGCTGGACATCTCCAAATGTATATGTGCTTCAAACTGGGCCTCTTACCCGTCCAAAGCTCATAAAGAATTTTATTAGTGGCCGTAGTTGGAACTCTGTTGAGTATACACATTGCATTTTTTAATACTTCACTCTAAATAGATTCTGTTAAGGTAAAATGACTAATCATACTCCACACCATGCCCTCAAGCATTCTATTTCAACTCTTAGCAACACCATGCATAGTGGACGAACCCGACATAATATACTGTGGGATGATACCACATTCCTCTAGAAATTTAGCAAATGGTCTTGGACTTTGTTCATCTAAACCGTCTTATCTGCCATAGTATCCACCCTACAGTCAGATCTAACTCTTTTAATCCTTTTTCTGAGTTGGTTCTCAATTTCAGTTTTATAGTTTTTGAACACATTCAATGATTGTGATTTTTCATGAATGAGGTATATATAGCCATATCTTGAAAAAATCATCTATGAACATTATAAAATATTGTTGATCATTCCAAGAACCTATTGGGAATGATCCACAAATGTCAGTATATATAAGTTCAATGACATCCAAAGTTCTGTTGGCTTGAAATCTCCTTTTATTGGTTTATTTTTCATTTATACAATTGACGCACAAATCATAATCTATGAAATTAAGAGGGTCGAGAATCCCATCAGACACAAGTCTCTCAATTCTCCTCTTGGAGATGTGGCCTAATCTTTTGTTTTACAACAAGGTAGAATTCTCATAGGTAAATTTTCTCTTTACACCTCGAATACTTAGATGCAAGGATTCATTAAAAGAATCAATTGTATCAATTAAATAAAGATTATCATAACCTATTAAAGAATCAGAACCAACCAATTTTGAATCATAAAAGAAACTAAATTTTCCATTCCTAAATGAACAAGAATAACCAGATTTGTTCAAAATAGAAATATATATCAAATTCCATCTAAATGACGGTGCAATAAATGTCTCATTAAGATCTAAATAAAATCCTAGCTTTAACAATAATCTAAATTTTCCTATTGCCTCTATTTCTACCGTCTTGTCGTCGCCAACATAGATGTATCTTTCACCATCACTTGGTTTTCGATAACTCAAGATATACTGATGTGAGTTGTTACACCAGAATCTATCCACCATGTATGTCTAGTTAACGAAGTTAAATTAACCTCAAAACAAACCAAATGAAGAAGAATACCTTTCTTGACATGCCATGCGTAATAGTTGGTACAGTTCTTCTTTTTATGAGATATAGTTTCGCAGAAGAAACAATCACTCTCAATTGGTTCCTTATGTTGTTTCTTTTGTGATGCTATACCTATAGCTTCCTTATCATTTTTCCTTTTCATGTTCTTTTTATCCGTGAAAGTGGTGACTAAATGAGCACTTTCTGTCTTGTCATGCTTTCAATCTTTTCTCTTCTTGGACACGGTGTGAGAAGAGCTCATTAAAGGACTATGATGAGTCCTTCTGACAATTATAGCTCACCTTGAATTGACTGAAATATATCGAAAGGGATATTAGAACCAAGTGCACTAACAAGCCGTTAAATAAATTGAACTTAAGTGCCTTTAGTTTTAAAGCAATATGAGACATTTCCATAATGTACTCCCGTATATTTCATTTCCCTTTATACCTCATTGAGACAAGGTTTGCCAAAAATGTACTTGTTTCAACCTTTTCATTCTTGACAAACCTCTTCTAAATGTCCTTAAGGAAATCCTTAGTCGTAATCACCTTTAGGTTGTGAATGGATGAAAAATATGGAATTTGAGAGAAAAAGAGCAAAAAATGATCCAAATGGAAGAAAGTAAAAGTTCAGGGACCAAGTTGCAAATAATCCATAGATGTGACGGGCGATGAAATAAAGATTCAAGAGTGTTAGAGGTCAATTGGATGAAGAAAGAAGTCTAAGAGGTGAGATATAGTCGAAGTATTATTACGTATCAACTTTCAAGCGAAAAAGCTATGCTCGAGATTTTTAGTATCTATTTAAGACCCATTTTGGCAGAGTAAAAAACTGAATTGGAAACATCCTATTTCTATCAAAATTGTAGATCATTAAGTTAGCTTTGCAACGCAACTCAAATCACCTCAATTAGACATATAGAGAAAAAGTTATGACCAAAATACTGAAAATTGTCCGATGGAAAACGATTGAACTATGCGGTTTCATAGTTCAAAATCAATGCGGTCACATAGTGACCTCCAAATCATTGTTCTATATGACTGCAATCCTTATAACTATGTGGTCACATAGTTATATTCCAACACGCGATTTTTAGTTTCCTAATTTGATTCAAATACTAATGGAAACAAATCTTGTACACAATATATAAGCCCTAGAACTCGTCCAAAACCTAGATAATGCCTCCAAATCACTTCTCTCTCTTTTTGTGCTCTAAAATTGAAGATGTATAGCCAATTTTTCTTACTTGATTGAAGGAGACGGAGGCCTTCGAACAATTAACTGTGAGATCCACCTAGTTTCTTATTATTTGATTCATATATTTTTAGTATTAAATATTCTTCTGCACTTATTTTTATGATTGTTGAGTTTAATTGCTAGGTTGCACTCTAATTTGTTATTTTCTACAATCTATAGCTAAGTTAAACTTCAAATTCACAATTGTTTGATTGATTTAACTTGTGAAACAATTAGGATTAGTAATTTGCTACTTTGTAAATTATTAAATTTCAAGAAGAATATTTATCTAGGTTAAATGTAACCGTGTGTGCTTGTATTATCTAGCTCATTGATTTCTCTAGTTCATAAAGCAATTATTAAATTAAATCTTTGCGCTTGTCTGGGATTGTTTGATAACTACGAATAATTAAATCGCTTGTTTCCAATTAATTAAAACTAAGGAGAAATAGGAAATCATTTCGAATGGGAAATTATTTTCCACAACGAATGCTAAAATTATGATGATTATTTGTGGATCTGTGACAGATTATGAATTTCCAATGGTAGATGTTGACTTAGATCAATGTTCGTTATATTGATTCCATTTAATTCATTGAATTGCATTGCTATTAGTTATTTTTATTGATAATTAATTGTTTCGAAACCAAAACCCTCATTTTTTAGTTAATATTACATAAAAGATAAACTAAACACTCTTCGTAGGATCGACCCTTACTTCCACTACTACATTAATTTCAAGAAGTATATGTTTTAATTTGGAGTGCCTACGACAACACGCACCAAATTTCGACGCCGTTGCCAAGGAGTGATTTAGTTTATTGTTGTGCTTTTTATTTGTTTCATTAGTTTTTGTTTAAAAAAATTGTTTATTTTGTTTAGTTTAGTTTAATTTTTTTTTTATATAGCTTCCTTAATTGTTCATGCCCGTGACTCAATCTTCTAACCAAGCTAATTTGCAGTTTGATCCAGATATTGAAAGAATTTTGCACAGGTTGAGGAGTGACATTCGAAGGAATTTCGAAGGACACAATCTCATTCATATCCCCTTGTTTACTAGTGATTCCGATTCAAAAAGAGTGGAAGTCATGGGTGGAAATCAAACTTTGAAGGAGCTTGCAGCTCCAAACTTGAATCAACAACCTCTTTGCATAACTTTTCCTACTTTAGATGTTGCTACTACTTTTGAACTTAAATCTGGATTAATACATCGTTTGCCTATTTTTCATGGTCTTGCAGGTGAAGATCATCACAAACATCTAAAGGAATTTCATGTGGTTTGCACAAGCATGAAACCCATTGGAGTAACTGAAGAGCAAATCAAATTGAGAGCCTTTCCATTCTCCCCGAAGGACTTAGCTAAGGACTGGCTCTACTATCTACCATCTAAAAGTGTCACAACATGGGAAGAAATGAAGATGATGTTCTTAGAAAAATATTTTCTAGCGTCAAGTGCAGCTAACATTTGAAAGGAGATTTGTGGCATAAGGCAAGACGACCGAGAATCTTTGCATGAATACTGGGAACGGTTCAAGAAATTATGTGCAAGTTGCCCCCACCATCAGATTAGCGAACAACTTCTCATTCAATATTCCTATGAAGGCCTTCTGCCCACTGTTAGGAATATGATTGATGCGTAAATGAGAAAGCTTTGGTGGATAAAACTCCCAAGGGCTCAAGGATCTTGATTGCAAACATAGAAGCCAACTCTTGACACTAGGCTAACAGTCCATCTAAACATGTTAATGAGGTAAATATCTCATCCATTGAAATAACATATTTCGAGTCTAACTATTCTTGGTCGAAAAATGGCTGTAGATAATGTGCAAACAGTGAAGGCGTGTGAAATTTGTTCGGTGACAGGACATCCAACCAACATGTGCCCAACTCTTCAAGAATACTCAAATGAACTGGTTAATGTAATTGGCGGCTTTCCTAGATAAGCATAAAAGAGTTATGATCCATACTTTAACACCTATAACCTAGGATAGAGGGATCATCCTAATTTTAGCAACAAGAATCAACAAGTGAACTGACCTATGCAACAAAATCGCCCAAATTTTCAACAAAATAAGCAGCCATATCCTCTAGACAACAACAAGACCAAACTTCTAACTTTGACATATCTTTAGAAGATATTATTAAGTCGTTTGCCACTAATACTTTACAATTCAAATAGGAGATAAGGGAAAGCATTCAAAATTTGGATAATCAAATGGGTCAAATGGCAACTGCAATCAAACAGCTGGGATCCCAAAACTCAAGGAAATCACCTTCTCAAATAGTTGTGAAACCAAGGAAAAATGCAAGTGCAATTATTTTAAAGAGTGGTAAAGAGGTTAAAGCACCGGTGAAGGCAGTCCCCACATCGTCCGAACAAGGAAATGAGGAAGATGTCATTGCAGACAAAGGTATTTCCAATGGTGATGATACACCAAAATATAAGTTTCCACCCCTTTCTAAGTATAAACCAATACCCCTTTCTCTTATGCTTTAGCAAAATCTAGGAAAGATTAACCAAATAGTAAACTTTATGAAACTTTTCGTAAATGTGAATTAAATATTCCATTGTTAGATTCTATTAAACAAGTACCTCGCTATGCCAAATATTTGAAAGAATTGTGTACACTTAAAAGAAACCAGAAACTAAAAAGGTGTGAGAAAGTGAAAATTGAGGAGAATGTCTCTGCAGTCATTCAAATGAAACTCCCTGCAAAATGCAAGGATTCAAGTATGTTTATTATCCCTTGCACGATAGGTAACACTAGGTTTGAAAAGACCATACTAAACTTAGGAGCTTCTATAAATGTCATGTCATATTCCATGTATGCTTTTTTGAAATTGGGGCCCTTAGTTAAAACTGGTGCAATCATTCAATTAGCTGATAGATCAAATGCCTATCCTAGGGGAGTAATTGAGGATGTCCTTGTAAAGGTTAATGAATTGGTTTTTCCTGCTGATTTTTATATGCTTGACATGGAAAATGGGGACCAAACTAGTCACGTCTTGTTAGGAAAGCCATTCTTAAAAGCATCCAAAACAAAACTAGATGTACACAGTGGCACACTGACCTTGGAATTTGATGGTGAAATAATTAAATTCAATATTTATGATGCTATGAAATTTCCTAGTGAAGATAATGTTGTTTACTCTATTGATTTGATTGATTGTTTAGTATATGATGTTTTTGAACTTAATGGAAAGGATGTATTGGAGGTTGCTGTTAGTAATCATGTTGAAAAGGATAATGGAAAATTGACTTGGACCCCTGAATTGCGAGAAACTATTGCAACACTGAATAGTCTTCCAAAGTTACAACAAACAGGTAATGATTTATATGCTGCTTTACCAATTTCTAATGAAAAACTCCTGCCTTCTGTTTTGTAGGCTCCTACTCCAGATTTGAAGCCTCTTCCCAATCACCTCAAATATGTATTCCTTGGAGACAAAAAGTATTGCTCGTGATAATCTCAAACAAATTGAATGCAACATGGAAAGAAAAATTGATGCAAGTTCTCAAGAAATATTGCATAGATATTGGATGGACAATTGTAGACATCAAATGAATTAGTGCATCAACCTGTGCGTATCGCATTCTTCTTGAAAAAGGAGCAAAATCTACTCGCAAACCTCAAAGAAGATTGAACCCACCTATAATGGATGTAGTAAAGCAAGAGATTCTCAAGTTTTTGGATGTTGGAGCAATTTATCCTATCTCTGATAGTAGTTGGATCAGTCCCGTTCAAGTGATTCCCACGAAGGTGAAGAATCAAAACAATGAATTGGTTACCATCCGTGCTCAAAATGGGTAGTAGGTTTGTAGAGATTATAGAAAATTAAATGTTGTAACCCGCAAAGATCACTTTCCTTTATCTTTTATTGGTCAAATGCTTAAAAGGTTAGCTGGTCATTCTTACTATTGCTTTCTTGATGGTTATTCAGGTTATTCCCAATTGCAATTGCCTCGAATGATCAAGAAAAGACAACATTCACATGCCCATTTGGAACCTTTGCATACCATCGCATGCCCTTCGGCCTTAGTAATACTTCGGCCACTTTTCAACGATGTATGGTTAGTATATTTTCAAATTATATTGAGCATATTATAGAAGTCTTTATGGATGACTTTACAATCCATGGAGACTCATTTGATAACTGTTTACATACCTTACACTAGTCCTTAAAAGATGCATAGAAGCCAATCTTGTACTAAATTCTGAAAAATGTCATTTTATGGTTAAGCAAGTTATAATTCTAGGGCATGTCATTTCATCTAAATGTATTGAGGTAGATAAATCCAAAATTGATATTATTCAATCTCTGCTTTACCCCGCTAGTGTGCGAGAAGCCCGTTCTTTCCTTGGACATGTAGGTCTTTACCGCAAGTTTATTAAAAACTTTTCAAATAGCATTGCTCTTATGCAAATTGTTACAAAAGGATGTGGCTTTTGAGGTTGATAGGGATTGAAAAAAGGCATTTGATGCACTGAAGGATCTATTGACCTATGCACCAATTATCCAACCTCCTGACTAGAACTTTCCTTTTGAGATAATGTGTGACGCAAACAACTTTGCAGTAGGCACAGTGTTGGGTCAAAGAATTGGAAATGCTTCACATGCCATCTACTATGCTTCCAGGACTCTAAATGATGCCCAGAGAAATTACTTCATGACTGAAAAAAGAACTTTTAACTGTTGTTTTTGCGTTAAAAAAATTTCGTCCATATTTACTTGGTACTAAAGTCATTAATTATTCTGATCATGCAGCTTTGTGTTATTTGATGACAAAGAAGGAGGCAAAACCAAGATTAATACGGTGGATACTTCTCTTGAGTGAATTCAACTTGGAGATCAAGGATAAAAGAGCCATCTAGGTCACGTGGATGATGAACTTCAATTGCACGAAACCTTTCGTGATGAGCGATTATTCTCTACAAGCATGACACTACCTTGGTATGCAGACATTGTAAATTTTTTGGCTACTGACATACTTCCTCCTCATTTCTCTGAGGTTTGAAAGGACAATATAAAAAAAAAGATGTGAAATATTATGTATAGGATGATCCATACCTGTGGAAGCATTGTGCAGATCAAGTTATTAGAAGGTGTATTCTAAAAAATGAAATTACCCCTATCCTCACCTACTGTCATTCATATGCCTGTGGAGGACACTTTGGACCAAGGAGGACAGCAAGAAAAGTGTTGGAATGTGGTTTCTATTGGCCATCCTTATTTTGAGATATATATGTCTTCTGTAAGTCATGTGAGAATTGTAAAAAGACAGGTAACATATCCCAGAGAAATGAAATGTCACTATCATCCATACCTTTTTTTGTGAAATTTTTTATGTTTGGGGCATTGAATTCATGGGGCCATTTCCTTTATCTTTTGTTTTTGTTTATATTTTGCTTACTGTGGATTATGTGTCAAAATGGGTGGAAGCTAAGGCCACCAAAACTGATGATTCTAAAGTTGTTGCATATTTTATCAAGTCGAAAATATTCTTCAGGTTTGGGCTTCCAGGAGCTCTCATCAGTGATCGTGGCACTCATTTTTGTAACCAAACTGTGGAAGCTTTGCTGAGAAAATATCGTGTAACCCATAAGGTGTCAACAGCATATCACTTACAGACTAGTGGACAAGCGAAAATATCAAATCGAGAAATCAAGTCTATCCTTGAAAAATCGGTTTGTCTAAGCAGAAAAGATTGGAGTTTGTGTTTAGATGACACTTTATGGACATACAAGACTGCATATAAGACACCTATTGGTATGTCACGTTACCGGTTAGTATTCAGGAAACCATGCCACCTTCTAGTAGAGCTTGAACATAAAGCTTAATAGATTGTCAAGAACTTCAACATGACGATGGAGGAGAGTAGAAAACATAGGAATCTACAACTTCAAGAGTTGGAGGAAATTCATTATGATGCTCATGAGAGTGTGCGAATTTACAAGGAAAAGATAAAGGCATTCCATGACAAGATGATTAGATGGAAAAAATTTGAAGTTGGTCAGAAAGTCTTCTTAAACCAATCACGGCTTCAGCTATTTCTAGGTAAATTGCGTTCTTATTGGTTGGACCATTTGTTGTTACTAATGCTTTTCCTCATGGTGCAGTAGAAATCCATAGCACGGCAACTTCAAAGGTATTCAAGGTGAATGGCCATAGGCTCAAGCCTTTCTATGAAGGTTTCCAGGTGGAAGAAGTGATAACGTTGAAACTTGAAAATCCAATTTATGATGATTAAGGAAGAAAGTAATAAAATTAGCCAAAGACAATAAACAAAAGCGCTGCTTGGGAGGCAACTCAGGGGAGTTCATTCCTTTACTTTTTATTTTTATTTTTGTTTTCATTTTTTTTTACATTCATAAACTAAGATAGTTTTGTTCTCTTCTTTGCATTTCACCTTAAATTAGGGACAATATAAGTTTTAAGTGTATGGGAGGAAATTTAGGTTGTTTTTAAATTTGAATTTTAGGTCATGTTTTCGCTTCACAGGCACTTTTTGAGAAAATCTTTCAAAAAATTGAGGAAAAGTTGTGGTTTTAAATGATTTTTGGTTACATGTGCTATCTGCTAAATTCAATTAGAATTTGATGGACTCATAATATGATTGAATGAATGATCTTCCAACTTAGAGTTAATTAGTTTAGTTATTTTCTTTGAGGATGGTGGTAACTAAATTTTGAAAACAAAAACCCAACGAGATTTTTTGAGCCTTTAGACTGGCGCATCTATACCAATCTCACTATTTTCTTTCAAGAGTGATTTTCTTCCATGAATTTACTTCTCTCGAACTTGCCTTGATTCTCTTCGAGGCCATATTGATACATGCATGCATGAACATGATTAAGGTCATCTTTATTGCATTAGTTAGACATCTTAGCCAAATAGCCTACCCAGTAATTAATTTTTTCCTTTGTTGAACCCATTTGAGCCTTATAGCCTTTTCTTTTGTAAACCCATATTACAAGCTTTAAATCCGAAAAACAATGTCTTTACCTAAGCCGTAGAGCTAGTGGAATATTGTTCTTCATTTTGGTACATATGGGAGTGCGAAAGAAATAACTGTGGAGATGTCTAAAATTTTGGTAGGATTATGATAGTGGAATGGAACATGTTCTCAATTACAATTCATAAGTTCCATTATTGGTGCTATTTTGAAAAAAAAAAAAAAGAATGGAAAAAAATTAAAAAATGATAAGAAAAATGAAAAAAAAATGATGAAAAAGAATAGAAAAGAAATGATGAAGTTATGTTCGTGACTCCTCCTAACATCACAAGAAAGGGTTGGTTTTTGTGAAATAGATGCAAAAATACCGTTAAGTGGAGAGATTGGTCTTACATTTTTTGTATATACATTTGAGCTTTAGTTAATTCATCTTTGCCCCTCTAGTTTCAATGGTTTTTGAGTTACATATCCAAATATTTCCCACCTTAACCTTAAGCCACGTTACAACCCATGTAAAAGACCTTATCATTTGTGCAATGCATGTAATCTAATTGCTGGAGAATGAGAAGATATGCAAGCGTATGGTAGATCATGTCCATTAGAATGAGTTTGAGCAAAACACTTACTTTTTAAACACATAAGAGTGGAGTCCTTATATCCCGTGAGGGTCTACATGTTTGGTTTACTCCATCTTTACATGAGAATACTTGCTAATTGATTATACGTTGTGTGAGAATGCTCGTTCATGATGTGTATGCATTTTGACAAGTTTGGTTGTTCTATGTTGATAGCATGGCAATCTTAATATTTTGTGAAAGTAAATTTGAATTTTACTCGAGGACGATCAAAAACTAGGTGTGGGGAATTTGATAAGACATGCAACGTCGCATTTTTCATCTACTAATACTTTCATTTTGTGATTAATTAATGCCCAAATGTACTCGGTACCTATATATTTTGATTTAGGTTGTGAATGGATGAAAAATATGGAATTTGGGAGAAAAAGAGTGAAAAATAATCAAAATGGAAGAAAGTAAAAGTTCAAGGACCAAGTTGAAAATAATCCATAGATGTGACGGGGGATGAAATGAAGATTCAAGAGTGCTAGAGGTCAATTGGATGAAGAAAGAAGTGAAAGAGGTGAAATATAGTTAAAGTATTATCGCGTATCAACTTTCAGGCGAAAAAGCTATGCTTAAGATTTTTAGTCTACTTGAGACCCATTTTTAGCACAGTAAACATCTGAATTGGAAACATCCTACTTGTATCAGATTTGTAGATCATTGAGTTAGCTTCCCAATGCAATCACTCCAATTGGACATCAGGAGAGAAAGTTATGACCAAAATATTGAAAGTTGTCCGGCAGGAAAATGATTGAACTATGCTGTTTCATAGTTCAAAATCAATGCTATCGCATAATGACCTCCAGGAAACTTCAGAGCTGAATATAATTATTCTATGCAACTGCAACCCTTATAACTATATGGTCACATAGTTATATTCCGACACGTAATTTTTAGTTTCCTAATCTAAGTCAAATACTAATGGAAACAAATCTTGTACACAATATATAAGCCCTCAGAACTCGTCTAAAACCTAGAGAACGCCCCCCAATCACTTTTCTCTCTTTTTTGCTCTAAAATTGAAGATGTCTAGCTAATTTTTCTTACTTGATCTAAGGAGACGGAAGCCTTGGAACAATCACCGTGAGATCCACCTGGTTTTTTATTGTTCGATTCATATATTTTTAGTATTAAATATTTTTCTACACTTATTTTTATGATTGTTGAGTTTAATTGCTAGGGTGAAAACTAGTTTATTATTTTCTACAATCTATAGCTAAGTTAAACTTCAAATTCGTAATTATTTGATTGATTTAACTTGTGTTGCAATTAGGATTAGTAATTTGTTGCTTTGGAAATTATTAAATTTTGGGAAGAATATTTATCCAGGTTATATACAATCGCGTGTGCTTATGTTATCTAGTTCATTGAATTCTCTAGTTCATAAAGCAATTATTGAATTAAATCTTTAGGAAGAATATTTATCTAGGTTATATGCAATCGCGTGTGCTTATGTTATCTAGTTCATTGAATTCTCCAGTTCATAAAGCGATTATTGAATTAAATCTTTGTGCTTATCTGGGATTGTTTGATAACCAGAATTAATTAGATCGCTTATTTCTAATTAATTAAAACTAAGGAGAAATCGAAAATCGTTTCGAATGGAGAATTATTTTTCACAATGAATGCTAAAATTATGATGATTATTTGTGGATCAATGATCGGTTATGAATTTTCAATGGTAGATGTTGACTTAGATTAAGGTTCGATATATTGGTTTTATTTAATTCATTGAATTGCGTTGCTATTAGTTTTTTTTTTTTATAATTATTGTTTCAAAATCAAAACCCCCTTTTTTAGTTAATATTGCATAAAAGATAAACTAAACACTCTTCGTGAGATCGATCCTTACTTCCACTACTAATTAATTTTAAGAAGTATAGGTTTTAATTTGGAGCGTCTACGACAGCACGCACCAAGTCCTTAGTACCAAAATTTGAAAAAGAAAACAACCAATTTTGCATATTTTATTTAGTTTTAAACTTTAGGAGCCTAAGGTTTAATAATTCAAAACTTTAGGAGGGCAAAAATTAACAAATTTAAAATTTTAGGGGCCAATATGAACAAATTAGAAACTTTGAGGGCTTTAATTACAAAATTAAGAACTCTAATGACCCTAATTAATTAATTTTTAAATTTTAGGGACTGAATTATTAAACCCAAAACTTAAAGGTCCAATTTGGATGAACTTTAAACATTAGGGATTGAAACCTTAATATTATAACTCTAACCCTAATTGCAAGCAGGGCTCTCAAATTAATCAATTTACACTTGAAGCCCCACCCCCAAGTACACCCATCTAACCCTAGCACCGACGCGTACTGCACGCGATAGCGTAGTTCAGTGCGCTTCTGCCCAGTTTGCCAATTTTTTTTAACTTCAAAAGTCTGTAATCTTTAAAATTCGTAATTTTTAATCCCTCAACTTTTTAATTCGAAATATGGAAGACAATAAGAAAAAACATGGCACAAAGGTTTTCAAATTCAACAAAATATAGATCCAAAATTGTTAAATTTGAAAACATTGAAATTGTCACAAAAATCAAATAAATATTCGATTATTAATGATTCAACACGAAAGTAGCTCTAATACCACTTGTGGGAGAAATTATTACTGTCAAATTAGTCGGATCTATCATGTTGGATCATCAAGAACACCAAAGCAGAAGCGTACCTGAATCAACATTGTTAATTGACACAATTGAATCCTGCAACAAGCAGCTCTTTTTCTCTCTAGTGATGAGAGGCAGACAAAATGAGCAATACTTGTGATTTGGGGACCATAATTGTGTTCATATACTGCTTGTCGATTAACCTAATTCGGCCCATTGTAGAATTAGAAACAATGGCCTGGTCTCACACATAAAAGTCCATACTTTAATTAGATGTATTAAAGTCCAAAATATCAAAATCTTATTAGATCACTTTGAATAGGCTTAACCTAGTTTGATAGCCTTCAATTTAATAAACAATAATTCACATGTAAGCCCACATAATCAATTAAAATTTCGTATGCTGAATGCTTAACTATCATATTTCTGATGGAGAATTACCATACTCCGGTCATCATAAGAATTTTTTCACTACACCAAAAAAGGATTTTTGCAACGGTAAAAAACCATTGCCAATGTAATTTGCAGCGTTTTAACGTATGTTGCGGAGGCTGGTGTTGCCGTTGCGGCGAAAGTTTTTGCAGCGTTTGGGAAAGCGCTGCAAAAGACCTCTTTTTGCAGCATTTGGGAAAATGCTACAAAAACAAGCCTATTGCAGCGCTTGGGAAAACGCTGCAATATACCTCCTTTTTGCAGCGTTTACCCAAACGTTGCAATAGAAGGTCGTTTGCAGCGTTTGCCCAAACGCTGCAAAAAAGGAGACATATTGCAGCGTTTGGTGAAAACGCTGCAAAAGACCTCCTATTGCAGCGTTTGGCCGAACGCTGCAATAGGCTTGTTTTTGTAGCGTTCGGCTAAACGTTGCAAAAGATAATGCACTGAAGCCAGTGCATTCTGGCCACTGCTCTATCCACACTTTGTGGGTTATAAACATCAAACATAACCACCAAAATAATAAACTAACAAACATGTTCTTTGATCCAACAAGTCAAATAATAAACTAAAAAACACGTACTCATTACTTTTGTAAAATATTCAATACATTCTCTTTTCCAAAATAAACTTATAAGAGTCTCCAATCATGTACCGCCAAAATATAGTTAGGAAACAACAAAAATCAGAACTTATATAAAAAATTGGAACTTAAACTTAAAACCGTCCAATGCTCCTTGATGCGACCGGAAGAATTTCTGTCGAACAAGCCTTACATCAATTGAGACTTCAAAAATGAACATGTTGGAGAAAGATCGGCCTGTGAAATCAAAAAGAATTCTAGACTTAATTGTGAGAGATGCAAGATGATTACAAATGCATTCCAAACTTAGCACAAAATCATGTTGCCCACACATTAACAAATTACCCACTACAAGGATTTTAGCCTCAACATGAAATCATGTTTCGACCATTCAATTTCAAAAAACTTACCCAGAGTTAAACCTAAGAATTAAGCCAAGTAACCTATTAATCCTCATTGTCAAAATATCACTAGCTAACCAACCAGTTTACATGAAACCATTTCATACATATGGTACTAACACTAAATACTATTTGGGAAGGAAAGAAAATGGAAATAGATTCACGCGTATATGTAATAAACCCAGAAAATGTACCTTAATCAAATAAGTCTAATACTGCTCTTTGGCCAAGCAACAATACTTCCCATGGCTTCACAAAGAGTTCGAAATTCATGTGTGGGTCTTTATAAAGTCAAATTATCCATATAGACTTCCTCAACCCAAACCTTCCAACAGTCTCGACCGAGTGGCATGTGATGCACCTTTGCACTTAGGTCTGTTGCGGCAATCTTCCCTTTTGTTACGACTTCTTCCTCATCGTACATATACCAATGCAACAGTTGACATCTTGCATTTGGCGCTGGTGTATTACTTCCTTGGACACCACTTCTTTGATGTGACTACAAATTCATAATAAACATAAAATATTCTTGTTAAAATTAGAATGCTACTGTAACGACCCAAACCTCTCGCCCAAGCCGTTAGCTTTACGTACTGTCCGCATTGGGTGGGCATTGCGCTCACTTATCCCTCATGGCTTTCTTTCGCGTTCCCCAGGATTCAAACTCTTGACCTCTACATAAGAGAGACTTAAGTTGAATCCTGGTACCAATTGGGCAACTCGCTGTAATGCCCCGACCTCTTGTGGACCGGAACGCTACTTACTTTACTTAACTAACCGGTAGTTTAGTCATAGGAGAATATGTTTTAGCGGAAGCTTAATTTTTACAATGATAATTTTAACAACAATCCTTCAAATCCTTTAAATAAAACACTGAATAAAAAAAATAACGGAACGTAATTTATTTGAAGAAAACACAACTTGTTCTCGCATTCAGCGTTATTCAAATACTTTAAAGAAATAACATTGAAAATGTTCACAAAAATAAATCTAAATAACTTGTTCACCGGATTTTCCATGGGCTCGTTGCACCACTCTCCATGTAACGCCCTGACCCCTTGTGAACCGAAACGCTACTTACTTTACTTAACTAACTGGTGGTTTAGTCATAGGAGAATATGTTTTAGCGGAAGCTTAATTTTTACAATGATAATTTTAACAACCTTTCGAATACTTTAAATAAAACACTGAATAAAAAAAATAACGAAACGTAATTTATTTGAAGCGCGTTCAGCGTTATTCAAATACGTTAAAGAAATAACATTGAAAACATTCACAAAAATAAATCTAAATAACTTGTTCACTGGGTTTTCCATGGGTTCGTTGCACCACTCTCCATCTTTTTCATCATCCAGGCCCAAGGTAGAATCATATCAATCTGAAGAGAAGGGGTTAAACCCGTGAGTTAAAAAAAACTCAATAGATACCATTGGTGCATTTGTGATCAAGTTATACATTTCAAAGCTGTAACTTTATAAACATTTTCATAGTAGGATTTTCGGTAGAATCCCAAACACGTAGAGTCTTGACTTAACACGACACCTCGACCGGAAGTACATGCCGTACCTAGAGGTACCATTAGACATAGAGGTGTATGACGTACCGGAGGTACCATTAGACATACAAACATTAGCATAAATCTTCATTTGCAAGAAACTTATAACTTAACATGAATTAACACTTTGCACCTCTACTTACCTTGATTGATGCTTTGAACCTTGTTGAAAAATACACTCCTTTGATGTTTCAAAAAAAACACTCCGTTGAGAATTGATGCTTGGAAAACACTTCTTGATAGCACCAAAACTTCTAGGAAAAACTAATTTTCCTCCCTTTCTCTTTTTTCTAGACTTGAAAACTCTCTCTTTTATGCTTAGAAGCTTTTGTCTTGGTGTGAAAAATGTGTATGCATTGGGGCCTATTTATAGGTGAAAATCTCACAACTTAAGGGCAAGTACAGCATATCACTCTCAGTCCGATGGTCAGTCTAAAAGGACCATCCAAACTTTGGAAGACATGCTGAGAGCATGTGTTTTGGATCTAGGGGGTAGTTGGGAGTCATACATACCCCTAGTAGAATTCGCATATAATAACAGCTTCCAAGCAACTAGCAGGATGGCACCGTACGAAGCTCTTTATGGTAGAAGATGTAGGTCCCCTGTTCATTGGGATGAAGTCGGGGAGAAGAGAGTTTTGGGACCAGAAATAATTGAAAGAACAGTTGAGGAAATCAATAAGATCCATGCAAGGATAAAGCAGCACAGGATTGACAAAAGAGCTATGCGGATACAAGGAGGAAGGATTTAGAATTCAAAGTTGGAGAAAAAGTGTTTCTGAAAGTGGCACCGATGAAAGGTGTACTTAGGTTTGGCAAGAAAGGAAAGAGACGACCCCGCTATATCGGACCATTCAAGATACTTGATAGGGTCAAAAATGTAGCCTATCGGTTAGCTCTCCCACCTGGGTTATCGGCAATGCACAACGTGTTCTATGTATCAATGATCAAGAAATACGTGCATGATCCTAATCATGTAGTGAACTATCAGTCCGTGGAAGTACAAAAGGACTTATCCTATGAAGAGGTACCAATTAGGATATTGGATTGAAAGGTGCATAAACTAAGGAACAAAGAAATTCAATTGGTCAAAATACAATGGAATAATCATGAAATAGAAGAGGTCACTTGGAAAGGGGAAGAGAAAGCCAAAAACAAGTATCCAACACTATTCGCCCAATCAAAAGGTAAATTTCGAGGACGAAATTTTAATTAAGGTGTGGGGGATGTAGAACCCCAAATAATTTTAAGCACCTTAGTGGCACTAAGACATGAATATTGGATGACTAAAGTATACTTCAGATTTTTAGTCTCATTTGAAACCCATTTACGACATAGAAACCATTCGATTTGAAAAATGATATCTAAAGTAAAGTTGTAGCTCTTTGAGTTAGCTTTCCAACGCACTTTGAATTACCTCAATCGGATATCAGGAGAAGATGTTATGATAGAAATACTAAAAGCTATACAGTATCAACAGAAGTACACGGAATATGAAAAGTCAAATTCCTACACGATTTTCTAGCACCTTCTTAAACCTATAACTCCCACATAAATGGCATCCATATTAATAAGTATTAGGCCCTTCACTTGCCCTTAAGTTGTGAGATTTTCACCTATAAATAGGCCCCAATGCGTACACATTTTTCACACCAAGACAAAAACTTCTAAGCATAAAAGAGAGAGTTTTTAAGTCTAAAAAAAAAAAGAAAAGAGAGGGAGGAAAATTAGTTTTTCCTAGAAGTTTTGGTGCTATCAAGAAGTGTTTTCCAAGCATCAATTCTCAACGGAGTGTTTTTTTTTAAATATCAAAGGAGTGCATTTTTCAACAAGGTTCAAAGCATCAATCAAGATTGATATGATTCTACCTTGGGCCTGGATGATAGAAAAGATGGAGAGTGGTGCAACGAGCCCATGAAAAAATCGGTAAACAAGTTATTTAGATTTATTTTTGTGAACATTTTCAATGTTATTTCTTTAAAGTATTTGAATAACGCTGAACGCGAGAACAAGTTGTGTTTTCTTCAAATAAATTACGTTCCGTTATTTTTTTATTCAGTGTTTTATTTAAAGTATTTGAAAGGTTTTGTTAAAATTATCATTGTAAAAATTAAGCTTCCTCTAAAACATATTCTCCTATGACTAAACCACCGGTTAGTTAAGTAAAGTAAGTAGCGTTCCTGTCCACAAGGGGTCGGGGCGTTACAGCGCGGTATCAGAGCACGATTTAGCCGGTTCTGTAGATCAAGTATTTTTTTTTAAAAAAAACGGTTTAGTCGGTTCTGTAGACCAAGTATGTTTTTTTTTTAAAAAAAAATGAAAAAGTCTAAGATACTCCATGGCATCTTGCATCCATCCATCAATCTCATCCTACGACCCAAGTATGTTCAAAATTAATGTTTTCATGAAAAGACTATGTTATGATGCTTTGCGATGCTATGGTACAACTTATTCTTATTTGCAAATATATACTATGCCAGTTCGAAATGATTTGAAAGATGTATTTTTTTTTTCAAAAGATACGCATTGGGCTAGAATTTATAGGTAGAATGTTATATAACAGTAGCCATTTTTCCAAGAGTAAAAAAAATGCGCGTTTTTTTGTAACTACCCGGACCTCTCGCTCAAGCCGTTAGCTTACATACCATCCGCTTTGAGTGGGCCTTGCGCCCACTTATCCCTCACGTCTTTCTGTTACGTCCCTCAGGAGCTACAACTTGCCCAATTGGTACCAGGGTTCAACTTAAGTCTTACTTAAAGGAAAGGTCAAGATTTCGAATCTTGGGGAACGCGACAGAAAGCTGTGAGGGGTAAGTGGGTGCAAGGCCCACTCAAAGCGGACAGTACGTAAACTAACGGCTTGGGCGAGAAGTCCGGGTTGTTACAGCTACAAACAAAATATATATTGAATCAACATTTAATAATGTAGGATACAAAAACCTGAGTAAAAGCATTTGAATTCCTGTCCTCTACATTCTGTATAATGATACAAAAATTACATAAGTTATTCTACATATAATTGGCTATATAAAGCTATATAATCATGAAATATATAAAAGGTAACTAGGTATAACCTGCTGAGAGAGATAATCTGAGAAGTGCTTCCATTTTTTCTTTTAATGCCCCCAGCCTTTGTGCCTGAGTCTGTAATTGGCTTTCAAGCCCACTATTATGTATTTGTCCAGCCACCTTTGATGGTACAACTCCAAACCCGAGTCCCCTAACTCTCCCATGACGTTCAGGGCCTAAAACTCAAGCGACAGCATCATCACGGATGGAATCTTCTGCGGGCGTATCAGAAACTGATGCAGCACAATCGTCAATCCTTTTCTGCACTTATGGAACTCAAATCAAACACTAGCAAGTGATACAATAATAAATCAAATTATACTTCATTGTGCATTGGTATAATACGCATACCAAAGTTTCGGCAACTGCTTCATTAATTGGGTTTCCATCTTTTCTAAAATGTCCAGATTTTTATACTTCTATTCTTAACCCTTTTAAATCTAGATTCTTTTTTTCTGCAATACAAATGTAGTAATCACATATATTGAAATTGGACAATTCAAGTAAGAAGACAAGATATGTTCCTAAGATGTACCATTTCATAAGCCACACGTGAATAACCCTTTCTACCCATAGTATGTAGAAGCTTCTGACTAGATCGCATGTTGTGGAACCTGGAACTTTTCTCCTATTGAAAAAAGAATGAAGTATAAAACAACAATAATTATAAAAGGGTTCAGCTTTATACGCAAATATGCTTACATGAAAATCAGCAGAAAGAGTGTCCTCAACAAATTTTACCCAGAGTTCTTCAGAGTTGACATTCTTTGGTCTAAGAAGTCTAATAGTGCGTGCTCTATTCACAGATGATGCAACTTGAGTTCTAATTTGTTTTCTTAATCTTGATTTGAATGTCCTCCAATACTTCTCCATACATTGAAATGTCATTCTTTGATAACAATCACTAACATTGAACCTTTGTTGTATTTGTGCACAAGCATAAATTTAAGACTTAAGAGAATGTGATCATTAAGAAAGAAAAATATACAACGTAATAATCTTAAAAGGTAGTTACGAAATATTACCTGTATGAAAGTCCAGAGCTCCATTTTAGTCTTTTCATCCACTGAAGGCCAATCTTTAATTACAACAGGCACATGCTCTCGTACCATGGCCCCAATTGTGTTAGAAAATTCATCCGAATTTTGCCCAACAACTTGGCCATATTCATTGAATTCAAGATTTATCTTATGATAATTATGTTCAGGAATCATCTTCACTTGTGTTGGACATCTTTTCTTTTTCGGAGCATTTGCGTTTGCTGGCAATGTGGTTTGCTTATCATTACTTGGACTAGTTATAGTATTGTCTTGTTCACTGGAATATTGTAGTCTCTTACTGGTCTCCCGAATTGCATTAGCAATTGCAGCTCTTCTTCTTTTAAGACTCTTGGAAGTTTGTTTAGATGACTTTGAGGATACAACATGGAAACATAAGTTAAAAGAAATTATTTTCAAAACTTAGCATAGATCTTATGTATTATAAGAAAACACAATTACCTGAGTCTTGTCCATCATATAAAATCTGGTTCGGTTTGAAAATATTCTCTAGAGCTTGAACAAAAACCTACAACATCAAAACAAATGGATGTTATTCAACATCTCATTGCAATATGAATAGATAGATAAATCACATGTCATAATATTGTAGAAAAATTGAAGACAATGTAAAAAGTACGTTGTCATATGATTAGGGAGTTACCAAACTACTTTACATATCACACAATATGCCTTCAACATCTATCCTTACATAATTGTCATCTTCATCATGGTTGTATGTAATTAGCTTGATATATCTAGTGGAATAGTTATCTCATAATTAGTATCTTCTTCCAATTGTGATGCATCAAAGTCTCTTTGTGGCGCTTGCAAAGCAACATACCAACTAGATGTTTCATTTTCCCTAGACTAAAAGACTTGTTTTGCTTGTGTTGCCAAAATGAATGGGTCATTCTCAATTTGTCTAAGTCCCTCGTGAAGATTAACCAAAGTGAATACATCATCCTTTTTTTATTCCGTTCACAATATTTACCTAATCACACTTGAATATTGGAACATGAAACGTATTATAATCAAGCACTATAACATCACGCAAAACTCCATAATAAAGAACTTGCCCAACTCTTTGTGCATTATCTTTTGCACTCGATCTACATGTGGTCATTGCTTCGACTAAAACGCCACTGTTTTGGTGAGATTTTTCTGCATTTTTGGTATGAAATCAAAGACCATTTATTACAAAACTAGAATATGACATGGATTGACATCTAGGACCACGTGCAAGCCACTTCAAATTGTTCGAAACTTTGTTCGTCAATAAATGGGCTTAGGTATGTGTACGTGCATGTCATAATCAAATATTTTGTCCTGTGTTATTACCTAAATAGTAAAGGATGGAAAAGACAAGATCGAATTTGTAAAAAAACAAAAAAACAAAAAAAAAAGAACAAAAAAAAACAAAACGAATGTTTAGTGTTGATTCCATCTCATTACAAAGATAAATTAGGAACTAACCTTCTGTTGAAAAGATACAAAGGAATTCACTGTTACAGGAAATGCACTCATTGTCATTTTTCTTTAGCTTACAAATTGAAAAATAATAATAATAATTCTGATACCAAGCTTCAACTGAAACTAAATTAATTAGTCATATACGAGAAATACACCATGTTTTGTGCACCACATTCACACATCATTTTTGCACACATTCAGTAAACATCGATACTGTCAAAACTTATTATTATAAGAACCATAACAAGAGAACATTGATTTACAGATAGCAGATACCAACTATAGGGATCATTAAGAGTAATCACACCTCCAACTCCAAGCTGCTTCAGTCGAGGCACATCCTTTGGAAATGGAACAACTCCCAACAAGAGGAACTGCATAAACATAATGAATTCAACATATTAAGAATCCATTCTTCATTAAAACTTATTGTAGAAATGAGAAATAATCAAACCCTTCCCCTCACATATATAGCATAGTTCAGCAAACCAGGTTATAACCAGATTTAGAAGCATATCCAAATATCCACTATAAATTCAACTTGTACTTACTTGGAAGATCCAAAAATAATTAACAGTACACGAATCAGTCAAACAGTTTAAAATTTTACAACCCCTAAAATATCCACATCTTGAGTTTTAAAACCTCAGATTAAACCAATCAATGAGTAGATATAAGAAATGTCGAAGCTAACCTTACCAAAACATTATACCTGAGTAAAGAAGCCATCTTACTTATCTGATCAAAGAAAAAGTAGGCTCAAGCGGAATCTTATTGAAGGGTGAATTAGATTGATTGAGGCTCGAATTCATTTTATACTCAGTTATTCTAATTGGCCCTGTTTGTGCTAGAACAAGAACAGGGATTCCAACATTCAGTTAAAGTAGTAACGGGAAAGGCGGATTGTACTAATCTAGACATAATAGCGTAAAGAAATTAAAAAGAAACCATAATGGCCTTTCCTCATATTTGTATAGGTAATAAGTGTAGATATAGCACAGTGGTTCTTAATTTATGACAGACCAAAGGCACACTTGTATCAATACATGCCAAATCTTAGTAAAACATCAGCAATTTCATGATAATTGTCCCTAATACCCTTAGTTATCAAATTAAGATGAATGTCTACCTTAATAATCAGAGAGTAAGAAAGAACATTAATCTCCAAAAAGAAACTCCTACTCCAGCCATATACCAGGGGAATTTGTTAGTAGCATCCAGTTCGTGGTTAGTACCCACCTCATCCCTCACCCCCCAAAAACCAACCTTGGATTTTCTGAATACTCCTCTTCAAAAATCTGTTATCTAACACTTACTGGATAGTTCAAAGTTCACTCAATGATGTCTATAGTAGCGAGCCAATTTAAGCAAAGAGAAGCAAACTACAGAACTCCAAAATAGCCAAGGTTAATTACCTAATTTCTTGACAAACATTTTTACATTTAAGGTCAAGATATGATTGTGAGTAGTTGAACTAATGCATAACTTGGGGGCACAAAATGGACGTTGAAAAATGAGAAAAAAAAAACCCAAAACTGGCTGATCTTTTGAAGCCGACAATCTCCTTCTGGTATATGGAAATGCTCGCTATACGATTGAAATGTCGATTCCATATTCTTGCACTAGTTTCTTCACATCCAAATCAGTTCACAACGAAATGGAATCGACATTTCAAATGCTCGCTATACGACTAAACCAACAAGCGACACTTATCTAAAAAGCGTGAGGATGCCTCAGTGAACAATGTTGATTAAACTTCTTTCAGCACTTTTTTTATGCCAACTTATAATTGAAATTATTGAATCAATCATCAAAAACTTTTATCATTTATACTTTTTTGTTGCCAATAAGTGAAGCAACCCATTCAAAAATAAAATAAAATAAAAGGTAAAGATATCATACGAAGAAAGAGTGAAGGGAAGGGAAGCCACCTAAGGAAATGAGGCCGTCGCCGGTCCGGTTAGAGTTGGAAGTGGAGCAATCGCGGCGTCGAACAGAGATGGAGGAAAGGAATGAGTTTGTGTGAGGTGCGGCAATGAGAGAAGAGTGAGCAGAGACAGGAGAAAGAAAAATTAGGGGTTTTTACTTTTAAGACCTTTGGCAACGTTCATTAATGAGTACGTTGCTAAAAGATGGATTTTGCAACGTTCGGTGAACATTGCAAAAAGAGAAGCTTATTGCAACATTCAACAAACGTTGCAAAAAGTGAAACTATTGGCAACGTTCGTTGAACGTTGCAAAAGGTGACCATTGGCAACATATTTTAAATGAATGTTAAATATGTTGCTAAAACTCAATAAAACTAACCGATAGCAACATTCACTTATTTAAATGTTGCCATAGCTTTCTTTAGCAACATTTAATCAACGAATGTTGCCTTTTGAGTATTGCAAAATGACTTTTTTGTTGTAGTGTTTGAAATAGTCGAGTATTATTCATGCTGGTGATGAACGATGGACAAACGGCTGTCAGTAAGCAATTCAATTATAATTCATTATGGGATCATAAGTACCAAAAAAAAATATAAGGCTTTCAAAATTAATTAATCGTTCCATTTAATTTCTTTGATAGATAATGTGCTTTTTATAAATTGATGTTTGTTGCACAGACAAACCGATGCAAACTTGCAATGTACATTCTGTTCCAACTATTACTTGTGGAAGTTTGTCAATTTTTCATTTTTGATAAGTCTTTTTTCTTACCATAATTACACTGAAATTTAGTGATTTGATAAATTTGCTTCAATTGACATGAATGTGGGGGCAAAATTCATAAATCACAACGGTCAGGTCCACGAGGCCGGTTTTGAAACTTTAATTTGATACGAGAAAAATATTTTTTATATACTTAGTTGGCAAATCAAGATAAAGAATCATGTGACATATGCATGAAAAATAACTTCGAAATATGTATTCTCGTAATGAAATAATATCATGAAATCAAACCAGAAAACAAGTATTTTCAAAAACTTTGTTGGAAATCCAAGATGAAAAGAATCATGATCGCACAATAATAAGTATTATTTCAAGTGATCAAAATTGTATCAAGATATCAAATCCTTAAAACAAGAAAAGTATTTTATATACTTAGTTGGCAAATCAAGATGAAGAACCACGTCTTGACACAAGCATAAATAACGTATTTCAAATCAAAACAAGAAAAGTTCATAAACTTAGTTGTCAATCCAAGATGAAGAATCATGTGTTCGATACAAGCATACATAACGTTTTCAAAATCAGAAAGAAAAAAGCATTTTCATAAACTTAGCTGACAATCCAAGACGAAGGAACATGTGATCGACACAAACGTAAATAAATACAAAATTCAGAACGAGAAAAGTGTTTCCATAAATTTAGCTGGCAATTCAATATTAAGAACCATGTAGTCGACACAAGCATGAATAAAGTTTTTGAAATCAGAACGAGAAAATTATTTTCATAAACTTGACTTCAAGATAAAGTAACACGTGGTCGACACAAGTGTGAATAATGTTTTAGAATTATAAATGTATCTTATTAATTTTCAAAATTGTACCATAAATTGGAAAAAATATCTTTATATGCTTAACTAGCAATCCAAGACCAAAAAAAAAAAAAAAAACCAAGCGATCAACACAAGCGACCATAATGTTATAAGTGTTAAGGGAATAAATCCCTCATCGGTTAAGTATCGAAATATTGACCAACTGAAATAGATTTTGGGTCACTCCTCTTAATAAGATTGACCTTATTAAGATGGACCACAAGTCTTAACATGGTATCAGAGCCCAGTAAACTCCAACAAGCTATTCAATCCGATTAAATCTCAAAAATGAACACACGGATTTCAAGATTGGTCTGCTCAAAAAGAGCCACCATCTTGCGGGGTATGCTAAGAGAATAAATCCCACATCGGTTAAATACCGAAATATTGACCAACTTAAATAGATCTTGGGTCACTCCTCTTAATAAGGTTAACCTTATTAAGATGAACCCCAAATCTTAACAATAAGAAATCAAAAACATCATTTTTCAGGGTCAAATTTTTTTAATGAAATCACGATAAAAGCAAGCATTTCGAGGTTCAACA
>NW_019231040.1:447901-449751 GCF_002742605.1 Olea europaea var. sylvestris
AATAAGAAATCAAAAACATCATTTTTCAGGGTCAAATTTTTTTAATGAAATCACGATAAAAGCAAGCATTTCGAGGTTCAACAAAGGATAATCCTTATCAGCTGAAACTGAGAGAAAATTGGGTACTGTTACAACTATTTATATACCATTTAAAACTCTCTTGTAACTCCACCTCACCCAACTCGACTCCACCCCTCTCTATCTGTCACAATTAAGCAATGGATATCAACATTCAACCAAGCGATGGCAATGCATTCCAAATTGAAATTGGCTACTTTGACACAGTGTTAGAGATGAAAGAAAAAATCCAAAAGGTGAAGGGAATCCCTATAACCAAACAAACCCTAGTTTTTAATGGCAATGTTCTACAGGACGAACTCAATGTCCACTACTCAGATATCCTCGACCAGTCCTACATTCAGCTGATCGTTGCTGGAGAACTTTCCCAAAAAAAGATCCAACTCCTCGTCAAAATGCAGACATCAAAACTGGGATTGGCGCTCGAAATGGACGTTAAAGAAACAATCCGAACGCTAAAGGAGAAAATCCAAGATATAGAAGGGATCCCTGCTAAGAAATTGGTTATCCATGCAAATGGGATTGAGTTACATGATTCAAAATCGCTACAAGATTGTGAGCTTTCTGATAATTCAGAAATCGATGTGAGTTATCGATCATCTTTGACAACAACTATATCAGGATCATCAGGAGATATGGGTAGTGGATCAAGAAAACTGAGGATTATTGTTGTGACAAAATGTGGGACTAAAAGGATTCCAATTCATGTAAATGCTTGGGATATTGTTGGGGATGTGAAGAATAAGCTACACAAATTGAATGAAAAGTTGCAGTTGGATCTTCCACAAGAAGGCTATTTTTTCATTTACAAACAAAATGTGATGGATGATGATCGTTCTTTTAGGTGGCACCAAGTTTGCCAAGGTGATACTATCGAAATCTTCAATGGGAGGCTTTCTGGCGGATCATAAACTATTATATTCAATTTCATAACTTTTGTTGTGATTTTAAAAATTTAAGGCCGCTAGTATTGAAAAGGATTGGACGTCAAGTGCATAATAGATGAAGTAGATCCGCCCATGGTATTTGATTTATTGAAGTTCCCTTATTTATAAAAACTGCTTTCTATAAAGAGGGATTTAGATATTTCATGTTAAGCACAACTTTGATATGATTGAATCACAACTACAATTTTTTCTTCTGTCAATGCTTGATTCGATTTTTAGTATGTCTATTTTATTGTGTTGTTTTACTAGTTATGGTCGACTTTATATTTTTATTAGAAGTTTAGGGACTAGAAAGCAATTTTAATTAAATTTGAAATTAATGTTTTTTAAGACGGCATAGTCACAACATGTTCACTTTGGTCTTTAATTTTGTTTTGAAAAATGATGAGTTGTGAATTTACTCCAATTTATTGATTCAAATTGGTATTTATAGGTCGTGGTGGACATTTTAAGTGGAATTGAAGTTTCAAACGAAAAAATAAATTAGGAACTAAAATCGAGAATCAAGCTAGCTTCGGACGGTTCTTGATTTTTGGCTACTCAATTCTGCAACAAAATTTTTTATTTTATTTATAATCTATTTACTTAATCCAATGACCCGGATCAACGAGTAACAAATTTGGAAGGTCTAAGTTCTATAATCAATCAGATTCATTCATTTCAACAATCATATCACTCTCATTTGTAGTTACTTCTAAATGGACTTTATGAGCTGCCCGCCTCACAAATCTTTCTTAAGAAGTCGCGCGCAAAGCAACGAACAAACTTGGATGCTATAGTGTTCAATATTGGACGTTATTTGATAGCATATTTTATAATTTGTAT
>NW_019231040.1:457507-462528 GCF_002742605.1 Olea europaea var. sylvestris
TGGAGTTCTCTCTTAAAAGTTTATTGAAAAGGATAAGCGCAAGGCCATAAAAGCGCTAAGCGAGAAACGAGGACTTGAGAACATGTGATATTCGTGTGTGTGTTCTTACCGGTATTGTCATATGAAATACTTGAAGAACTTTACCTAAATAAACTTCAAGGTGGTGCCGCTTTAATAGAGAGTTGGAGTTCTCTCTTAAAAGTTTATTGAAAAGGATAAGCGCAAGGCCATAAAAGCGCTAAGCGAGAAACGAGGACTTGAGAACACGTGATATTCGTGTGTGTGTTCTTACCGG
Source organism: Olea europaea var. sylvestris (assembly GCF_002742605.1). NCBI lineage: Eukaryota > Viridiplantae > Streptophyta > Magnoliopsida > Lamiales > Oleaceae > Olea > Olea europaea. The sequence continues at coordinate 457,803 of NW_019231040.1, forward strand.
TATTGTCATATGAAATACTTGATTCAAAGTTTCACGCTACCTTGAATTTCGACTTTACTTTGTTTGAATTACACTATGGTTAGATTCAAATCGAAAAATATCTAATCCTTACGCATAAATATCGTATAATTTGAATATGAGAACTTGTTAATTTTGAACAAGTGGGGGATTGTTATGAAGTGGTATGATTGTTCGAACCAACATTAAAAAAAAAAAAAAAAAAAAAGAGTTAGGCCATGCGGCCGCATGGAACCCTACCGAGACTAAATGGTCTCGGTAGGATTGTACCATGCGGCCGCATGGTACAGAAAAGTCGACCGTTGGGTCGTTTTTTGTTGGTTTTTTGGTGACTTTTCATCTATAAGGTGCACCACTTCGTGAAGTTATACTACTTGGCTATAAATAGGTAATCTTGGGTCATTGAAAAATGTTGAAAAAACACCTATTATATTGATACTTCTTGAGATCAAATCCAAAAGAAAATACCCTCTCATACTCCGTAGGATTGTACCATGCGGCCGCATGGTACAGAAAAGTCGACCGTTGGGTCGTTTTTTGTTGGTTTTTTGGTGGCTTTTCATCTATAAGGTGCACCACTTCGTGAAGTTATACTACTTGGCTATAAATATGTAATCTTGGGTCATTGAAAAATGTTGAAAAAACACCTATTATATTGATACTTCTTGAGATCAAATCCAAAAGAAAATACCCTCTCATACTTATCTTTTTCTTTGTGTTCTTAAATTTTAGAGATTCAAACAAGTGTTTAGTGTTTGAATCTCTATAAGGCTTGATTAATCCTTCAAATCTTTTGCCGGATCACCCTTTAAACACCAAAATAGTGGGGGCAAAATTCGTTTGAGGACAACAATCAAAGATTGTGTTTGAGCCTTCAATTTCTTCATATATACTTTGCTATTTCTTCATCTCCTATACTTTTTTCGATTTTTTATTTTGTTTGTAATTCGTTCTCATAATATCTTTGGTGGAGTAACATTATTTCCAACAGTGAAAAGGTCCGACCTTGTTAGCGTAAAGCGGCACAGAATCTCCGACTTTGTATTGATGATTGGATGCATCCGATCTCACCGAAATTATGGTGCATACTAGGAGCGAAACCATGGCGAACCACCCTCTCATTATCATTTTCACCTTCACTTCCATTTCTGTATCACTGCTGCTGCTGCTACTTCTACTTCTTCTTCTGACAGACGCGCTAAGTTAATTACTCAGTGCTACAAATAAGCCCGGACCGTTTGAAAAGAAATGTGTACAAATATAGCAGTTGACAAATGGAATTGGTTATGGATTAGGCATGGAATTTCGACCTGGGACGAACCTGGGCTCAACCCAGGCCTAACTAATACTTGAATTTATTTATTATTATTATTTTATTTTATTTTGGCCTTTTTCTCCATATACTATATGGAATTAATTTATTCAGTTTTCTAAAACGAAAATGTAAATAATTCCAAAAGAAAATTGCTTTCTTTTTCAATTTTTTTAAAATTTAGATGAAAGACCTTTTTCAGTTTAAGTGCTTGTATAGGTCCCGTTTGGGAGTGATTTTGAGAATTGATTTTGTGATCGTTAGAAAAAGAAGTGATGACCACTTGTGAGAGAATAAGTCAAATTTTACGGCTGGAATAATAAAATAATAGTCAAAAAATCAATTTTTTTGGGTGAAAAATCACTGACAAACAAGCTCTTGGTAGAAATTTTGTTAATTGATTTTTTGACCGTTAGAGATAAAATATGTCCTATCTGTGAAAGAATAATTCAAAAATGACAGTTGAAATAGTGAAATAACGATCAAAAAATTGATTTTAATTGGATTAAAATCTCTATCAAACATGCTCTAAAGAAAAATTCCTTTTTTTTTTGTTGTATCACAATAATTAATATATCTATTTATAAGAGGCAACGAATTCTCCTTTTTAGCTAGGTTATATTAATTAGGCATAAAATTATGATATTAACGCAGATGAGAAAACTTCAATGTCATTTGCTATTCAAGTGCTACAGTTCTTGCATTAATAATATATTTTGAGCCTGTTTGAGCCACATTATAATGAAAATGAGAAATAGAGTCGTTATGGACCCTACACCAGAGATAGAAATTCAAAAATGGTGGCTTGATGTGATGGATAACGATCATATTTTTCATTTTAATGAGATAAAAATGGGGCTCAAACAGGGGCTTTAATGCTATTGTTTCATGTGTAGTACTTATTTATGCACGGAAATTTTCGGTAGAGTCTTAAATCTTTAAAAAAAAAAAAATATGCACGCTTTCCAAACTTTTAATTCATAGCAATTATATGTGAAGCTTTTCAATATAAATGTGTAGCATTATTTTGAGAAAATCGTAGAATTTGGCTATTTTACTTTTCTTTTTGCACTTATTGACGTAAAAGACATATTTTCCTGATTTTTCTCTGACATAATGTGCTGCTAAGGTTTCTCCATAGACACGATTTTTAACTTTAAAATCTCCATAGCCGCTAATAAAAAAATAAAGGTTAAGGATAATAATATCAAAAATAGAGGTAGAGGAACATTCAATTGATCGAAAGTGGGGATCCCTATTTCTTTGTTAGGCTTATCTATGAACTCAAGCAACTGTGCATGTCAGATGAGTGATCCCGCTTCTACTATGAGGTATCGATACTCATTAGTGTAGTAGTATTTTATGTGGTTGAGGTCAGTCGAGTTCTTCCTCAATGGTGGAGGCTTGCGAAGGATCTTTTTTCTCCCTTATCTGCACAAAGACTCCCACTAAGGATGTATTCAATGGATGGTACTCTTGAAATCTCTCCAAGTATGGGTGGGATCAATCTGATTCGCGTTTGTTTCGCGCGGGTAGTCGCACTTTTAGCGTGTCAACAGCGTCATTCTTTACTCATCTCCAGCATGGGCCATTTTTCTATTGTTCTTTCTTTGAGTCGAGGTTGTTGAGTAGTAAACTTGATTTTTGGACTAAATAATATGGGTTTAAGGATTTTGCTTATAAGCCCAAATCAATTAAAAGGCCCAACATGCATAGCATTTCTAGAAGCATTATCTAGAAAAATCTATATAAATATCTACTAGAAAAATCTATATAAATATCTAAGTAAGATATGTGGTTTTATAAAGAATATCTAGAGAATTCTAGGAAAATATCTTGATATGTGGTCTAGGTATCTCTAGAAAATGTGTGGACTCGAATCTTCTTGTAAACACTATATAAAGGGGTAGTGCCCTCCATTTTGTAACAAGCCAAAAGTGTGTAAAGTCTTGAATTTGAGAAATACAAGTTTCCTTTTTCACTTCCTTCTTCCTATTAGTGTTGTCCTCTTAAAAGTTTTAGCCAATCCAAGTTAGTAAACCCATCTTTCCTCCAACAAACTGGTATCAGAGCCCCAAGGTTCTTGTGAAAATGGCAAGTGGGATGATTCCTTTTCAAGTCCCCCAACTCAACAAGGATAACTACGACAATTGGAGTATAAGGATGAAAGCATTGCTCGGGTTGCAAGATGTATGGGAGATCGTAGAGAAAGGCTACATGGAGCCAGAAGACGAGGTTGCTCTATCCCAAGCACAAAGGGATAGTTTGAAGGATGCAAGGAAGAAAGACAAGAAGGCGCTCACCCTCATCTATCATGCCTTAGATGAAGGCATGTTCGAGAAAGTACCTTGTGCTACTACAAGTAAGGAAGCATGGGAGATCTTGCAAAACTCCCACAAAGGAGTTGAGAAGGTGAAAAAGGTTCGACTTCAAACACTTCGAGGTGAGTTTGAAGCTTTACATATGAAAGAATCGGAATCAATTTCTGATTACTTCTCTAGAGTATTAGCTATTGTGAATCAATTAAAAAGGAATGGAGAAAAGTTGAACGACGCTCGAGTAAATGAGAAGATACTTAGGTCTTTAGAATCTAAATTTGACTACATAGTTGTAGCCATTGAGGAATCTAAAGATCTAGATAGTATGAGTGTCGATCAACTCATGGGATCTTTACAAGCCCATGAGGAAAGACTAAGGAAGAAAGTGAAAGAAGAGCCATTAGAGCAAGCTTTTCAAACAAAGCTCACTTTGAACGAGGGTGAAGGAAGGTTCAATAGTAGAAGAAGCCAAAGAGGAAGAGGACGAGGCCAAGATCGAGGAAGAATTGCATTCTACAAGGAGGAAAGAAGACAAAGTTCGTTTTCTACTAGAGGTCGCGGAAGAGGAAAGGTACGAGGAAAAATGAAGGACCAAGGTATGACAAATCTTAAATTAAATGTTACAATTGTCAAAAACTTGGTCATTATGCTTCAGAATGTAGAAATATTACTAACCAAGTTGAGGAGAAAGCCAACTACGCTTGTTGGGAAAGTGAAGTGGATCATGCGCTACTGTTGGCTTACAAAGGTGAAGATAGCAAAGAAAGAACACTTGGTATTTGGATACAGGATCAAGCAACCATATGTGTGGAAGAAAAAATATGTTTGTGGAGTTTGATGAATCAGTAAGCGGCAACATTACCTTTGGAGATGAATCCAAGATCCCAGTGAAAAGAAAAGGTAAAATCTTGATCCGCTTAAAAAATGGTACGCATCAGTTTATCTCAAATGTCTATTATGTGCCCAATATGAAGAATAACATTTTAAGTTTAGGACAAATCTTAGAGAAGGGCTATGATATTTATTTGAAAGATCATAGTCTTTCAATAAGAGATCAAAGAGAAAATTTGATTGCCAA
>NW_019231040.1:464139-465689 GCF_002742605.1 Olea europaea var. sylvestris
TTTTGAATTTGAGAAATACAAGTTTCCTTTTTCACTTCCTTCTTCCTATTAGTGTTGTCCTCTTAAAAGTCTTAACCAATCCAAGTTAGTAAACCCATCTTTCCTCCAACAGAGGTGCCTCTAACCTTGACTTTCTCCTCTTCTTGATCAGAGGCTACTTTATCTACACCTATGTGCTTTCGACTCTGCTCAAGAACTAGTGGTACATTATCAATCCTTCCTCATAGACGAACCTCCAAAATCTTATTTTGGGCCTCAATCTCAACAAGGTTGCCATTAGAGCTGTATTGTCGGAGATTTTTTTGACCTCCATGATTTATTTGCTAAATCTATTTTTGTAAAGGCACTCTTGTCCTTGAACCCTTACCAAGTGCTCCTTTGGCAAGGTTCAAGCTTTATAACCCATTAATTGGGCCAAGAATGCAATTGTCAGATCGTTCTTCTTTCTCATGGATATTTAGGACAATCATCTTAATCATCTTTGGGCATTTATTAACAAGGATGAGGGGAAATTCCTTACACATTATGGCATTACTGGCCCCTTGAAACTCAATCCATGAAGTGTATTTGTCGAATTCACTTATGAGGTCACATTCTCCTTCATAATTTAATTTTTCTAGCAAGGATTCTGCCAGTATGTCCTTGATGAATGGGGAGTAGAAATTGAAAGAGAACTTTTTCTGTCATCCCTTTTTGTTTGGCCCCTAAATTGGCTATTCGCTTCTTTAGCTCATCTAGCTTATGTCTATTCTCCAGTTCTTAAGTAGGTCTATTTTAGTCAAGGTCGAGCTGATCGTCCTTTCGAGTGGATCCCAATTGGTCAAGACACTTACATCCCTTTCCAACATTTCAACATTTCTACAATAGCGTCCATTTAGTGTTGTTCGTTCTTCTTCTAGAGTATTCTTCATTCGTGAATTGCAAGTTCCTTAGGACATGTGGCCTCGCATTCTACGTCGAATAGGAGATTCAACCTCCATTTCCACTACACGTTCTTTGCGTCCATCTTGTGTGTGGTGGTAGTTTAATTTTGCTCTATACGTTGTATTGCGTTGGTGAGATATTCACTGACCTCTTGCTAGCAACTAGTTAGGTGTTTTCGACCTTCACGGAATCATCTTCAATCTTGAAATTGTTGGGGATGCTCATATCATTAAAATTTGTTCTAGAACGACTTCTTGATCCTGCATTGTGGCTCATTTTGGTCTTGTAGAACATTCTATGAGGGATAATTGAAACTTGATCTTTTAGAGACTAAAATGTGGTCTCCTTCTAGTGCTAAATTATTGATAATAAAAATTAAAGCGACATTTTTAGATCAACTTAATGATTTTTTTAATAGAATTACAGTATTGCTAGCTAAAATTTAGGGTGAAAACAAGATTGAAGTATTATATAAATTTTGCTAATAACATTATAGAGAATTGATTCAGCTTGGTCGCTGTCATTACCTTTTCCCTCTTATCACAAGATTGGAGCTTATCGCCTTGATTTGGTAAAGCTATTTTGTAAAGAGAATATTGAGCCACTTTAGAAATTTCTTCCTACCC
>NW_019231040.1:468064-487635 GCF_002742605.1 Olea europaea var. sylvestris
GTTTAAATCGAACCGCGTTCACCCCTAGTAGTGACGACGATGCTGGAACAAACTGTGTTACATGTCTTAAACGACAATACATTACATATTACAAAAAATGATCATATGTTATATGAAGTGTTATGATACGTTAAACATATGTAAGATAGAAATGTTGAACATACTTTTGTAAATATTTTGATTTTTATTGTATATATGTAAAACTACACATGTTAGAAATGGTCCATAAAAATGAGGTCCATGTAATAAGGCCCAAGGATTTAAATAAAATTTAAAAGATCAATACTGTGTCCATTCTACTATCGATTGTGTCCTTTCTTGATCTATTCTTTCTCCCGAAACATTTTCTCCAATTTTTAAAAAGTTGCAATCTTCGCAAATGGTTAATTATTGTCCTTGGATGACTGGTCACGTTCAAAGACTATATATATGGTATTTCTTACTCAATAAATAATTTTATTCTAATCCCTGATTTTTTTATTTTTTTAAGAAATAAGTTTCTCTTTTGAAGTTAAATCCATCAATGACCATCCAACTTTATATTTAGTGTTATCATGATCATTTAATTTGATTTTATTTCACCATAATCATCCAATTTCATATAATGTTTCACCATGGTCACCCAATTTATTTTCACCCGTTTTACTAATTTTAAAAGGGTAACATGGTGACTTTACATTGTATATATAAAATAAATTTAAAAAATAATTTTTTTAAATTTTAAAAACGTTTTTTAAATATTTTTTTATTTTATTTTATCTTTCTAAGTAATGTTTTCTTTTAAAATAATTTTTTATTTTTTATTTTTAACAATCGTTTTTCTTAAAATAACTTTTTATTTTATTTTTCAAACTTTTTATTTTAAAAAATATATGTTTTTATTTTATCTAATTTTTTTTTTTAAAATAGGTTTTGATTTTATGTTATTTTTTTAAGTAACATTTTTTCAAAATAAGTTTTTATTTTATTTTTATTTATATATATAATTCAAAGTTATTTTTTAGTCCTTTTCAAATTAGTGAAAAGAAATTGAGTAATTATAGTGAAACGTTATATGAAATTTGGTAACTATGGTGAAATAAAATCAAAATGATAGTCATAGTGAAACAAAATTAAATTGAGTGATTATGATGCCACTAAATATAAATTTGAGCGGTCATTGATGGATTTAACCCTTCTCTTTTGTGTAAAAATTTCTCTTCAACATACGTGTCAAATTTCTTTAATAAAGGCAGAAGTTTCATTCATTGGTTTTAATAATGTTCTAAAAAGTTGAGTCTAGGCACGAAGAGAGCGCAAAATACCCCGTCCAATTATTATTATTATTATTATTATTATTATTATTATTTTGCTTTTTTTTTTTTGTTTTTTGTTTTTCTGCAAAGGCGTGATTTGTTTACACTTTAACGAATTATTTACGCATTTTCCTTTAATTATTAAATAATTTTTAAATTGACTTAAAATTTTAAAATATATATTAAAATAAAAAAATATTTTTTTACGTCCAAACCTTGTCTAGACTCGCCTAGCACAAAATTTGATATTCATGTCTAGTAACTTTTAACGATTTTTTGAACACTGATTTTTAGGAATGAAAATCCTTCCTATCATAAGATAATCACTCACTCTGACTCAAATCCTTTTACTAACTCCTTTCTCCATAATGTAAGTTTGATTTATTTGTTAATAATTCCATACGAAAATTCAAATGTATTTGGACTAAATTCTCCGACTTCAACTCCGGAAGTTGCGACCGGTCCTCCTCCCTCTTACACCCTCAAACTTGTGGAAAGCACGGTAAAATGAGGATTTCTAGGGTTCCTAAAGCACAAGCTCAAATCTGATCCGGATACAAAATCGTAGACTAGGTAAATATGCTCATCGGAAATTGAAACGCCAAGTAGTTTGACTATGCTCATGTAGTGGCTTTTGCTAATCACCAACAGCTTCTCTTTAACACTGGAGGTTGGGGGTAGGGTGGCGTGCAGGTGGGGAGGTTGTGGGTGAAGAAGGAGATGAATAGTATTTTTTTTTTTTTAAGTTTTAGTTATTTATTTTAATTGTTTTATTATAGGGTTAAGTAACTTTTACTTTTTTATCCTTTTCAATTGGTCAAAAATTGGTCAATGTTTAATTTTATTGGTCAACTAACGGTCAAATGGACGGTTTCCATCCATTTGGACTTTGGGTGCGGATTTTTAAAAGGTTTGGTATCTCTGGTGGCACAAACTAAAGGTTTGGGCAAAGTCTGCTAATAAACGAAAGGTTTGGTACCTCAGCTGCAATTTTCCCTTCTTTTTATGGGCATTCTTTCAAACATAGGGCATGTTCGATAGTTACTATAAGAATTGATTTTTTGATTATTAGAGAAAAAGTGAATTTCACTTGTGAGCGAAGAAGTCAAAAATAACGACTAACTTGAAAAGTAACAATCAAAAAATTAATTTTTTTGATGAAAAATCAAAACCAAACGGGGGCATAATTTTAGAAACTTCTGAGTGTCCACTTAACAAGCAGAGGCCTAGGCAAATCAAAATGTGATTGCTTATCTTTAGCTTATTTGTTCTAGATGCCCTTATTTCTATCTATCCACTGGATCTTTTGTTATTCAAGAAAATATTAGTAAATTAGGTAAAATAAAGAATATAACGCACAAATTAAATGGATCATCAAAGTTTTTCACTATATGAAAAATTATTACAATCATACAGAATTTCACTCACCAAACCAATCCCCATGTATTACAAAGAAAAAAATAAACTCGAATTTCACTAGACCTAATTTTCTACCCAATGTGCGAAAAGTATCAAAATACTAGACTCACAATATTTTCTCCTCATATCCATTCTCTGGTCACACCCAAAATAATAAAATACATCCTATATTTATAGGATCAATAATCAAGTAGAAGAGATTTAATTTAAACTCAAAAATACTTATTTAACTCAATAAAGATTTCTTCATGTGCAATACTCCAAAATCGGTTGTAAATTGGGAACTAAATTATGCAAGAATTATGCTCACAACTTTAATAAGAAGTCTTCCATACAATAACTGCATTTTATTATTTGTAATAGAAGTCCTCCATATTTTGACTTTTGAGGCAATTACTTAACAATCTTCACCTTGCTGAAAACGAGTCAAAATCTTATCATCTCTTCTGCAACTTTTAATCACAAGACTTCGAAAAAAATAGGTAAGCATTTGACACACTTTAATGGTCCCATACTCCAACATATGAGTATAACTACTCAAAATTATCTTCCAAACTCCAAGCATTTCATTGGCTACATGTCGAAACAACCTTACTGATAGTTATGGTGTAACTTTCCCACTGACTTTCCCAGAGAGATCATCAGCCTTCGACATCATAACACCACTTCATACCTACACACCTTGCATCAAATGTCAATCAATACTATGTATAGACATGCTGACCCGCGCCAGTAAGAACACATCATCTATCATGGAAATTGGCAACATGCCACAAGGATCTTACTTTACAGTACCACATCTGTGTCCTCATCTGTCGAAATAGATGCATTGTATGCCCCCAAGCAGTTAGCCGACCCCGGTCTACCTTTTAGAGAATTTCTCTTCACATGGCCAGTCTGACTATAGTTCCAATAAATTACTTTCTTCCTCATGGAGTTGCCCTTCTTCCCTTTTTTAGTCACAAGCACCGCATTGTCAGATGGTGTATCCTGTCCCCCTAATCTTCTTTCTTCTGAGATCAAGTTACTTGTCACTTCTGCGAAACTCATAGTTTCCTTCCCACACATCAAGATTGGCTTGATATGTTCATAGGTAGAGGGAAGAGACCGGATGAGCCTTAATGCCTTATCCTCATCATCTATCTTCACTCCAACAGCATCCAGTTCTGAAACAATTTCGTTGAGAACACTCAGATGGTCTGAGATTTTTGTAACTGCCTCCATGCACAATGAATGAAATTGCTCATTCAGGTACAACCGCTTTGAGAGGCTCTTCGTTTGATATAGTTCTTCTAGCTTCTCCCATAGTTCTTTTTCAGCAGATATTCCATAAATATTTGCAAGAACGTTTTTAGCTAGACAGAGACATATTATGCTTGCAGCCTTCAAATCCAACTCTTCTCAATCCTCATCGCTCATGCTTAATTCAGCTTTCTTGTCAGAACTCTTGGTTGGTTTTCCTTTACAAGTCATGTGCAATCCAGCTTGAATCAATAAATCTCTAACTTGTACTTGCCATAAACTAAAATTGATTCTTCCGTCAAAGTTTTCCATTACATATTTCAACGATGACATGTTTTTCAATTGCTCCAATACTCTGAACCACCTGACGCTCTGATACCACTTATTGGGAATTTTATGTCAATTCTCCTTATCTCTATTTACCCATAAGATCTTTTGTTGTTTAAGAGAATATTAGCAAACAATGAAAAATAAAAAAATGTAATGCACAAATTAAATGGATCATCAAAACTTTTCATTATATGAAAAATTATTACAATCATAAAGAATTTCACTTACCAACACAATCCCCAAGTATTATAAATGAAAAAATAAAATCGAACTTTACCACACCAACTTTTCTACCCAATATACAAAAAGTCTCAAGATGCTAGGCTCATAATATTTTCCTCTCAGATCAACTATATGGTCATACCTAAAATAATGAAATACATCCACTATTTATAGGATCAGTAACCAAGTAGAAGAGTTTAATTTATACTCAAGCAAGACTTCTTTAACTCAACAAGTATTCATCCATATACAAGATTTCAAAATCGACTATAAATTGGAGGACCAAATTCTGTAAAGATTCTACTCTCAACTTTACTTAGAATTCTTCCATACAATAACTACCTTTTATTATTTGCAATAGAAGTCCTCCAATTTTTCACATTGATTATGGATGGGGTTGGTATTCAACTTATAAATGTGAGGGAAAACTTCACTTCTTGAGTTAGCTTTTGGGGGTGAGAAAGGTCCAATACCACCCAACATCTGGTATCAAAGCCCGATTTATCAACAAGTCTCCAGCCCAACAGTTATTGAGATACGGGTTTGAATTAGAAGGAGATGGGTTTGGTCTCTCATAGGCCTCATTGTGTGAGGGGTAGGGATGGCAATTGGGCTCGTTGGCTTGATCTGAAAAAAGCTCGAGCTGGCTCGGCTCAAGGCTTGGAGGCACTAAGCCAGGCTCGGGCCGAGTCCCATTTTAAGGAGTCAGCTCTAGAAAATCGAGCTCAACTCAGCTCAACGCTTGGGCTGAGCTTTAATTTTTTTGGCTCGGCTCGGCTCGGCTCAAGCCAAAAAAGCATGCCTTAAAAAGCTCAAGTCGAGCTTGAGCGGGCTCGACTCGACTTGTTGACACCCCTATGTGAGGGAGATATATGTTTGGTCTCCTGCAAAGCCCGATATATGAGGGAGAGATTGTTAAGGTTGTACCACATCGATTGTAGATGGGGTTAGCATTCGGTTTATAAATGTGAGAGAAAGCATTACCTCTTGAGCTAACTTTTAGGGTGAGAGGGGTTTAATATCACCCAGAACTAGAGTCTTGTTCTCCCATTTGGTCGATTTTGGTCTTAAAATGGATTGTTAGCATTTAGAAAGGTGACAATCTGTACTCGACTATGATTTGCTGCACAAAAATAAGGGTATATGATAAATAAATAAAGAAAGAAAAAATAAAACGACATGTCTCCGTATGACGATGTTGCTAACGATTATAAGTGTTCACTTTTCAAATTAGATGATTTAAAAAAAAAAAAAAAAAACACCCCTCCATGGCTAGGTAAGTGGCCCTCCCAGTTTTTAGTTAATTTTTCATTAGTTTAGCTTTCTCTAAAAGCACTCTTGCTGTGGGAAGATTACATAATAAAGGTAATTAAGAGGTACAATTTTCAAAATTAAGAAAGTTCTTTTGAAGTTTCAAAAATTAGGTCAAAATTTAAATTGATAAGTTATATAATTAAATCGATAATTAAAAAATTTTATTAATTAAATATATTAAGGTCACAATACTTTACGATTTATGATCATAGTTATATACTAATCACAATCATAGAACGTCACAATCACAAATCATCAATTTTATATGTTACAAATTATTTATCGATTACAAATTATCAAATTAATAGGTCATGTATTATTTCTCGATCACAAAACACAAATTTTATAGGTAGCAACTTGTTTCAGGATTACAAATTATCAAACTAATTGGTTATAACTTAACAAATTGTTAGTCATGATTATAAATTTAGACATAATCTCACATTTTTAGGTCACATATTATTTATTGATAACAAATTATTTATTTTATCGATTACATATTATTTATTGGTTATAACTTAACCAATTTATTGGTCCAACCATCCAAATAATTGGTCACAAACACTCTTCATCTCATCTCATCTCACCCACCACCACCATAATCACTCCACAGCCAGCACGTCACCACCATCGTCATCACCTCACCACTATAGCCAACACCGCCACCATTATTTACAAAACCATCAACAAAAATCACCCAAAAACTTTGGCATTGATAATTGCTAACTGTAACTGGTAATAGAAAAAGAACAAAAAAAGGGCAATATTGGAGATGACGAGAACGCAAGGCTTGGCCATGTGACTGCGACCCAAGCCAGGTTCACCGCATATTGCACAGTGACTAGTGCAGTAACGGTGCTTGCACAGCATGCAATGTGTCATTCATCACTATTGTAGCAACGCACACATCGTATGTAGAGACATTATCACTGTTGCGCATAGTGCACAGCAACATTCGTCGCTTGTTGAAGTGGTCTCTCGACGATGGTTGATAAAGAGAGAGAAAATAGCAAGAAAAGGATAAAGAAATAAAGAGAAGGGAGAGGACAAAAAGAGGAGAAGAGGAAAATTAGCGTGGGTATGAGTATTAATTCATTTTTTTAATATAATTATTAATACTAAAAATTTGAATTATCACCTGATTTTGAATTTAAAAAAAACTTTCACATCTTATTTTTGAATCAAAAAGTTATTATTATTATTTTTTTAATCACGTTAGCTAGAGAAAGTCTTACTTATATTTACGAAAATTTTATTTTTCCAACATTGTTGGTAAATTTTTTATGCAATCTACATTAGCATTAAAGATGCTTTAAATTTTGCATGTTATTCTATCTTTAATCAAACATGAGACTAGAGATGAACATGAATTGAGTTGATTTGATTTTCAAACACACCTGAATAATTTCACATCTAACCCAACCGGAAATTGGAAAACCGACCAATCTTGGGTCGATTTGGTTTGGGTCATTCAATTTAGTCGTGGACCAAATTCAAACAAGATCATTAGAATATTTATATTAAAAATGATTTTTTAAATATTTTTTGCGTATTTATTTAAATTTAAAATATATGGACCTTCAGAAAATTGTTGGCCCCTCCAAACTAAAAAAGTGGGGAAAAAACACACACACACAACAACAACAACAACAACAGCAGCAACTACTAGTAATAAAAAACGTAACAAATAATGAAGAGAAATAAGTGTTAATTTGCTTTTATTATATTTATTTTATAATTATACTTAATTAAAAAAAATTTCCTCCATTTGGATTAGATTTCTCAATAAAATTGTAAACCGACCAAACCCGAGTCGGTTCAATTTGGATTGGTGGGTTTGGTCGTTTTGCAGGTGAAACGTCCACTGGTAAGTGAGACTTGATATTATATTAAACCCTTGTTTTGTTTAGATAAAAATTAGATTTGTTTTAGATTTTGATAAAGTTGATAGAATGTATAGTTGAAAAGTTGTGTATTTCATGAAATGTGTGGTTAAAATCAAATTTGATTTTAACTTAAATTTTAATCCAACTTTTATTTGAAGTTGTATATTACTCCACGTTTTTAAAGGTAAAGACTTGCTAGTTGTGTCAATAATTGATGCTGAATCAAGTGGTCCCTTGATTAACAAAAACTACCTTTTTAAGGTTTTCTAGTTTCAAAGTGATACGATTGTGAATGGACTCAGTTCCAACTTGAAACCGATTTGATTCTGCCAACTTGATTATCTTCATATACATCAAATTGATTTTAACTTAAATTTTCATAAGTTGTATATTACTCCACGTTTTTAATGTTAAAGACCTGCTCGTTGTGTAAAGAATTGATGCTTATGCTTAATACATCTAATGTAGAGGATTCAAATTATTTATGTCAACTCACACTATAATGTTGATGTGACATCGAAAGTATTTTAGATACAACATTAAGCTCCCATTTGGCGTCTATTTTTTTTTTCAAATTTTAATGTTTGGAATAATATTTTTTGAAATATGTGTGGTCAAAAAATGGAATTTTTTTTAATTTACGTGTAAGATTATTTTATGAATGATTACGTGATTGAAAATAGGAGAGGGGAAAAGAAAATGAAAGAGAATGAGGGACAAACGGGGGAATAAAAGGAGAAGAATGTAAGCATGGGTTGGTGGAGCCTTTTAACGTGGCTTGTCCAAAAGAAATCCTTGAATCTATGAAGTCCAAAGGCAAAGAAGTTCAATATAATATCATAGTAGCCTCGTGTTCAAGAACTAGAGAGGAATAAAACTATATAATTTATTTTATTTTTGCAAACTCTGAGATAGTTTTAAAGTTCGCAGAACATTTAACGACATTACAAGAATTTTTACACTGTACTAAAGTGCAATACTCTTCAATTTCTTCACCGCGACACCATTCCGGGGATGCTTTTCGATGGCAACCATTTTCCCAGTAACTCTAGCCGGGAGCATATCGAGCTCGTTTAAAACCTTTTGAATGTCCATGACAAGATGCTCGGCTAAAGTCCTTGAAAAATCTTCGCGTATAACAACTCGAAGAACTGTTACATGTTGTGCGTCTGGAGGCATAGTATAGGCGGGGACGATCCATCCAAAACGGCGTAGCATATCAGACACCTCGAACTCAGTGTGACGACTATTGTCTTTGAGAGAGAATGCCACCAATGGGACACCATTGTCTTTTGATACAATGTTGAAGCGTCCTGTTTTCTCCAAGCCTTCCTTGAGTACCATTGCATTTTCTTGACAATTTTCCATGATGTTCTTGTACCCCTGATCCGCCAACACCATTTAATCAATAACTGAACTGAGATAATTGAGTTAGATCAAGAAAATTATGTTCCAATGCATGAATAATACTATTATATTGATTTTCTTTCATTTAATTACCTCATAACCCAAACGAATGAGTTGATAGTATTGAGCAATTACTTGACTAGAACCTGCAACATCAAAAATGGTAGCATTAGACCATGTCCCGTAGTGAAAACTATTGTGTCGTTTATTTATTTTTTACCTTTAGAAAAGTTGAGTGTGAAAGTGGGTTGATCAGCTCCAAGGTAGTTAATGTGGAAGATGAGTTCTTCAGGCAAGTCCTCCTTATTCCTCCAAATTACCCATCCAATTCCAGCATACACAAGTCCATACTTGTGCCCACTCACATTAATACTCTTCACTAGTGGCAACCTGAAATCCCACTCAAGTTCTGGGTAGAGAAATGGTGCAATGAACCCACCACTTGCTGCATCCACATGAATTGGTGTGTCCCACCTACTCAGAATAAAAAAAATCCGGCTCATTAAAGGCTTTACACGTAAAATTTTCATAAATAAGTGACTGGTAAACCCTAAGTTGAGAAAGACATATACCCAGTTTCTTGATTCTTTTTCATCAAAAGGTCGTTCAACTGCTTGACATCTTCGAATTCTCCATTAAGAGTAGAACCCAAAATTGCAGCAACACAAATTGTGTTTTCATCCACCATTTCCACAGCTTTCTCAGGGTCCATGACATAGTAGCCATCTCTCAATTTGACCTCCTTTAACTCCACTTCAAAATACCTTGCAAATTTCTCCCAACACACCTGTGCAAAGGACAATTTCAATAATGCATGACAATTTAATATTTTAACTTATTTTATGAGTAGAAATATATATACCTGAACATTGGCACCAGTGACAATGTTAGGCTTGTCACAGGGTTTACCAAGGGATTTCATCTTATTCTGCCATTTTCTCTTGAATGCTAAACCTGCAAGCATAATGGCTTCTGATGATCCTACTGTTCCAACTCCAACTGCTGCCTCCCCATCTCCAAGTGGTGCATTAAAAAGATGCCCAATCATGTTAACGCATCGATTCTACAAGTGTTACGAGTATTATTTGATAGTCAATTAATAGCATGATTGATAAATTATAATAAATCTGACGTGATTAAAATGAAAATTAGCACTAGTATGAATACAGGGTCAAGTTCAAAGAACACCTTCGACCAAAACAATTGACACGTGAAAAAAAATCAAAGGTCGAATAGTTCCTGTTTTCTACTTTGAAACAAGACTGGAAGTTCAGTTTGGTTAAACTGAATAAAACAACAAATAAAAAAAAATTTAAGTATTTTTTTATTTTTTATTTTTGGAATAAAATTTAGTACTAAAGTCCTTAGGATGCTTTATGATGGTTGGTTATGTTACAAACATAACGAGTAGATCGATAGATCAGTTTATCTGGATAGAGTAACTAATTTTTGTGTAAGAAGTCAATAATTATTACATAATACGATGTCTCAATAACTAGATCATACATAAATTATGCAAAAGGATATATTACATTTGAAAATGAAAGTGACTTCTTCATGCTTAATTGTAATTTGATGTTTAAACAATTAAACTTGTCCAGAAGTTTTACTTAATGAAATAATTACAAATGACTTGCCTGAAGCTCAGTGGTGACAGGGTATTCATCCATGTCGACGTAATTCTTGTTAATGGCATCCATGATAAGCTTGTCGCACTCAGGTTCCATCCATGTTGTAACGAACGAGGCCAAATTCAACCTAGGATTCCCATCCAACATGAGTTCATCGTTGATGATCTGGTATGCGGCTTCCTTGGGAATCGAATTCTCTGGAACCTTAAACCTATCAAAATTTTCATTGAATCCTTGTGAGGTGAGTATGTGATTCTATTTGACAACTATTATTTAGGAAAAGTAAAGTTTAGAATAGTGATTTTTCAAAGAATATATTGTTAAAACGTAGGAAAAATTTTATCGTGTGAATATATGGTGGAAAATGAATATGTGAAAAAAAAAATGTTTGAAAATAATGATTGTTAAACAAGGCCTGGATACAGTCTATCCAATTTGATATAGAAACACAAAATATATGAAAACAAATTTACCGTGGAAGAGAATCCCGAACGTATCGGGAAGCAAATGTTGAATGGACCGAGACATCGGATTGGGAGAATGTCTTGGATAGAACCATGGTAGAATTGTTGTCGAGAAGCAATTAAGTTAAGGAGAAGATGCAGAAATTGGAAGAAATAAGAAAGATTTTATGTCGGTGAAATATTTAGACCAAGTAGTTGGTGCTTATATAGAGGGAGAGGGTAGACAAAATTCCTAGGAATAAACAATTGCGTGTGCTATTCAATTCAATTTATTCATTGAAATGCCGCCGCGTCCGTCCCTAGTAACACATTCAAACTGCGTTCTATTAAACAAGAAAACTTTCACAAATTAATAAAATCAAACAATAGAAAATATTCACACGATTTGACCAATTTTTTGAATTTGAACTGTGAGTATTGATTTTTTAAGCTTGCTGTTTGTACAGAAACTGTACACATAGAAGCCATACGAACAAACACGACAGAAGGTGGGTGGAAGGATTTTTTGACATTTTTTTATCACAACATAGGTCCCTCACACGTGAGATTTCTGACAGAATTCTGTGAAACAGTTTTCTGTACAAATGAAAATCTTCTTTGTTTCTTATAATCAATAGACTTTTGGTCAAAATAGAAAATCAAATAGTCTTGTATTTTCTTCCTCTTCATTAGTTTCATGTTTAATTATTATTTGACTAAATCTAAGTCACATATGTCAAATTTTTTATATAATTGTTGTCGTTGGATTATTTTATTTATTTTCTTTGCTGAAGTTTGAACTTTATTTTAAAATTATTTTTGTTTTCATCTTTTCTTTTTTGTGGGGGTGGGAATCAACTTAAAAGTGTCTATTTTTGAATGTGACGTGAACTGATTCCATGGGTGCGTCCAAAAATAATTATTCTTTTCACGTTTTGTATATGAAAATAAAGTCGGTTTCATTAGTTAATTATACGACTTTTGTCCACGGTCTGCCACATATTTTTGGAAGGGGATAAATCCGTGCATGTTTGTCAAAATTTTAATTTAAATGAATTAAATATATATATATTTTATTTACAAGATTTCGTAATATTTACTATTTAATAATAATTTATTATCCATATAATTTTTAAAAGCAACACCGTGGAAGCACAAAATAAATTTTCGGAACATGACCATTTACGAGTTTTGTGTATGTAGAAATACAAATAAAAATTACGAGATGAGATGAAAAAATAAAAAGAACAAAAAACATATATGTACATAGAAGTCGTGTCTCTGTATAAAATTAACACGTTTAATTAAGTTCCATTTGGGCCCCCGTTATTTCAATTTATAATTTTTGGAATAATATATATATATTTTTTCTTTTTTGAAGAATGTGTGGTTGAAAATAAAAGAAAAGTTTTCGATTTACATATAATATTATTTTATAAAAGATTGTGTGGTTGAAAATAAGAGAGAAAAAATTATAATTTGAAATAATAGAAACCAAACAGGGCTAAGTCAAATACTAAATAATATAAGCCAAAATCGAATAACTATAAATGATCTATTAACATATTTGTACAATGATTTTGTACAACATTGTTGACAATGACGGGTGTAGCAAAAAAGCATTGATCAAAAAGATGGGTTTTTTTTCTTTTTTTTAAAACTATCTAATGATAACATATCATGTGGTATGTTGTCAACAATATTGTCAAATTCATTGTACATGAAACATTGCTTTATTCTAATAGTCCGATGAAATAAAGAATGACCCGTTCAACCACTTGGACCTTTTCGAAGAGTCATGAAGGTGGCTTTCAACGAGTTGTTGCGATCATCAATCATCAAACTTGAGAACTAAGGCATATGTGAGTCCTCCTTTTGACAAAATTATGGTCGTACAAGACTAATGCAAGTGGCGAAATTGGAAGTCAAAAATAGGTTTGACAAGAACGCCACTACAAGGGGTAAGTTTAGCATATTAAATTGGATAGAGATTAATTTAATTTTTATTCAGTAAATTGATTTGATTAATACTCGTTAGTTAGTTCGGAATGATTATACTCTTAATCAATTTTACAAAACTAATGTACTATTTAGTGGAACAATTCCATATATAAACGTGGTAGGATCATTCACTCAAATCATGACATATTAGACTCCAAACGACAAACATAGAGTTGATAAGAGAAAGAAACAGATAAGGAGAACAGATCCAACGGCTTTTGAAATGTCGTGACTTGAGTAGTTCAGCCCGAGATGTCGTGATTTGAATGAATGATCTAATCAAATGTGTGTACATAGGATCATCGTCAGGAAATATTTCTCCGGCTTATGAAGTGAGTTTAAATTGTATGATTTATTTACTATTTTATGAATTAAGAAAAATTAGTTTAATTTAAATATGCAAGTTTAATTACAAGTAAATAAGAACCTTAAATTTCATTTATAGGATAAAAAATGAATAAATAAAAACTATTTCTAAATAAAAATCATTTTTAAATAATATCTGACATATAAGTAAAAAATGATTACAGTGACAAAGTTGCATACAAGTAAATAAATTCACTAGTAATTTATAGAAATTACTTAGATGTAAAAATATTATTTATAAGTTAAGAATAAGTTTCGAGTAATAAATCACTTAAGAAAAATGATTCCACTCTGTCAACTTGTTTAGGAACGATTTTTTGTCCCAAAAAATTGATTTTTTTTTACTGTTATTTCACTATTTCAACCGTCATATTTGACTTCTTCTTTTATAAGTGGACCCCACTTTTTTTCTAACGGTCAAAAAATCAATTCTCAAAATCACTTCCAAACAGGCTATGTCTCTTTCACCCCCATAGAGAGAGAGAGAGAGAGAGTAATTTGATTTTGTACATAGTCGATCTGATTCCCTAACTTTGCTCTGAAAGTCAATCAGTTCTTTTCTCTTGCATTGATGCAACCTCAAATACATCGATTTTTGGAAAGAAAGTTCTAGCATTAAAGATGAAGAACCTAATTTACTTGTCTCCGAAGGATCCGAGGAAAAAGACAAAAGAACAAGATTGGACATGTGTCGAAAGAAGATTTGTGAATTCAAAAGAAGGAAATGGAGCAACGACGAATTTCTTATTAGTCACAGGCTCAATCTGGATAATCAATGCTGGTCTTTCAATGGAATCATTACCAAACCTCCAACTTCAGATTCAAGTTTTGGAGAATAGAGCAATCTTGGATTGTAAATGCCATAATTCACGAACTTGTTTGAGATGCCATTTATGCGTATACAGCAAGGGATCTCAGGGTTGATCTTAATGGGCCACGCATCTTTGAACTTCAACAGAAAATGGGTTCTGTACTACAAGATGAAAATGGTAGTATTCAAGAAAGAGACATAATTTCCCTTTTACAATTACCAATCGTTTCACCAAACTGCTGAACTTCTCGGTACAAACATTGCGGCGCCAGTGCTTAACTTCAGCTTGAAGTTTGTTTGCTTGCTATACAAACTCTACTTCCATTACTAAGAGTCTATTTGAGAGTGATTTTGAGAATTAATTTTTTGAACGTTAGGAAAAAAGTGGGGTCCACCTGTGAGAGAAAAAGTCAAGTATGACTGTTAAAATAGTGAAATAACGGTCAAAAAATTAATTTTTTAGGCCAAAAAATCACTCCCAAACAAGTGCAAGTATATAAGATATTCATACCAAAATATTTCCACAAAATGGTAGCAAAACGTATAACTTGTACAGTTTTGTTTTCCTCATTTTCCAAGTATTTATGACCTATATGTTCGTAGAACTATTTACTCAATCGTAGAAATTTCTAGAACCCCTATAACAGAGGGAAAAAAACTCAATTAAGCTTCAAGATCTTGGTCATATGAAGTATTTTCTTGGCATTGAGATTGCTCACTCAAAGAATGGGATTTACACAAGTCGACAAAAGTATGACCTTGAATTACTTGAAGAGTATGGTCTCCTTAGCACTCAATCTACAAATACTCCACTGAAATAAAACCTGAAACTAAGCAAATCCAATGGAGAACTTTCTCTCAAATGTTACTTCTTCTAGGTGCTTGATTGGTCGCATGCTTTATCTCGCAGTGACTAGACCAGACATTGCCTATTGTGCACAAGTACTTAGTCTGTTTCTTGAACAACCCAAGCTACCACATTATTTCGCTGTCTTGATTCTCGGCACTCATCCTTGGAAATTCTTCAATTTCATGAAAGTCTAAGAAATAGGAAACAATATCCAGTTCTTCTGTTGAAATAGAGTATTTATGAATAGCAACAACATGCCGTGAGATTATTTGGTTGCTGTACTTGTTAGCAGATCTTGGAGTTCTTCATCCTCAATCGGCTTCCTTTTATTGAGACAACAAAGTTGCATTATACATAGTGTCAAATCCAACCTTCCATGAATGAAATGAACACATCGAAATTGATTGTCATTTAATTCGTTAAAAGATTCAAAAGGAATTGTTTGCACCTAGTATGTTCGTTCACGGCATCGGCTAGCTAACATTTTTACTAAGCCTCGGTTTGGCAGAATTTATAAATAGTTTGTAAAATGTGCAAAATTCATTTTCAACCACCCACAAATACTATTGATCACTCATTTCTATGTATTTTATAGATTAAAACATTTATTTATGCTTCAAGATAGGTGTTCAAGATCTTCACCTACCATTTTGAGGGGGAAGTGTTGAAGACTCATACTCCTTGATCCCGTCCATCTTGATCTCCTCCATTGATTATGTTAATTAGTTTACTTGTTTGTCAAGACTTTAAAGCAAATTACACATTGTAATCTTATTTGGAATATACTGAAAATAATATTGTCAAGATTGTACAACACAATGAAATAAATATTTCTCCTCTTTGTATAATTAGAATAGGTCTATCAATCAATTGAAACTATATATTTCGTATTACAATTTGGTCAAACTAATTGTAACCATGGTTAACATTTTGCCCATAACACATATTTATCGTCGAAAAGTTAACAAGTGTGAATCGATACAATCTTTTTATTGCAGATATTTTCGTATATGAATAAAGCTGGCCAGTGTGGCGCCCCCTTATAGGCAGGGCGCCTATCGAGCCCTGGATGGATAGGACCGACATGGTTGCTCATATATTATTTCACATCAAGATTTTAGCATATCTCACATTTGTCATAAATGAAAATTTTCCAAATAAAATAATAAATGACTATTCCCGTTTGACCTACATTCTCTTTTTTATTTTTTTATTTCTCTTATTTTCAATCACATAATCTTTCATAAAATAATATTATATGTAAATAAAAAAAAATTCACTTTTTTTTAACCATGCATTTTTTTAAACAAAAATTTGGAAAGAATGCAACCGAACGGGGCTATTTCGTTCCCCATTCTCTTCTCCTCCATCCCCCATCCAATAGGTTGCACTCTCATATGATACACGACTCGAATGTTGAAGTTTGTCGCAAAGGCAAGAGGAGGAGGAGGAGGAGTTGCAGCCAGGACCTCGCTGTACCTGATCGCCTCCACCGGTTTCGCCTCGCTCACTTACCAAACTCTCAACACTGAAAACTCCCACTATATTCACACACCAAATTTCCCGTTCAATTTCTTAAACGGCGTCGTTCGGTCTTCTCGCGCCCTCTTCACTGTACTTATCTGCTTTCTGTGTTAATTTTCCCATTTAATTTACTATTTTATTCTGCATTTTGGGCAGATATTAAGATCCTATGCATTTTGCAGATTACTTCGTGTGTTGTTGATTACAAGTATTCGTTACACGGGCTATCGGTGGATTCCAATGAATATGGGCTTGTATTGTCCGAGGTTTGGCAATTAGTTTTACATGATGTTATACCTCATTCTTAATAATAAACTTTATATTTTCTATTTGATTTAACTTAGTAATAGAGATACAAGAATAAGTGGAAGTATACTTACAAGGCAAAACTGCAAAAGTGGGCTCCTCTATATCATCCAAGTTCTAAATTTTCTAATCTATGTTCCGAGATGATGAATAGGTGTAACAACTACTGGACTTGCATGAATTGCTGATGAAATTATTGTGGTCATATAAATTGCTGTAAAGGTACAAACTTATATTTTCTATATTTATGTTATAACTCAGACAGCAGTAACTAGAATGGTTCACACATAGTTCAAACAAAGAAATGGCTATTCTTGAGAATGCTGTTGTTGACTTCGCTAATTAACATATTGAGGAGACATGATTAACTTTCACTAAAGTTTATCCAGAAGTGATTTAATGTGGAAGTTTTCGTCAGAGGATTAGATGAGGAAGTACAGTGTCCCTTTGTTTAGAATTTGATGCTTTGTAACTTTCCAGATCCATCTACGCTCAGCAAAGAGGATATTAAAATTGTGCCATGCCAACAAAGGTTTCTATGTCAAAGCTGGACAGTTTGCTGCAGCCATGCGGCAAGTTCCGAAAGAGTACTCGTCTACCATGTCATCTTTACAGGATCAGGTTCTTAGCTTTGTTTTATGGGAGTTGTGTTTTATTTGAGCAAATTCATGTGGCATGGTATTGGTTTTCATTGGTTACAAGCCATATGCTGTTTCATGCTTGGTGATGCTTTAGGCAGTTCCTTGTGATTTCAAAGCCATCAAGGATGTTATATTCAGAAGTTTGGGGAAGGATTTATTAGAGATGTAAGTTGTAACATGCAAATTTAAAAATATTATAAATTTATTTTTTGTTAAGTTCTATTACTGCCTCGTCTTATCAACCATATCCAAACTCTGGTTTCTTATTCATGGTAGCAGACACATATAGCACTCATTGCATTCGGTTTAGCTGGATCACTCCTGATTAGCTTATGAATGGAATTCATTAAGCTTGTTTTTAGCCCTTAATTATCTTATCTTATGACCTATTTCCCAGTGTATCTGATGAATTATGAACTGTTCCTATATCATAATTAGATCTATGTCATTTGGTTTTTCGGTTTCTGAACCCCATTTGTCAATATGCAATGATCTTGGAAATTCTTGCAAGTGTAAAAAGTGTTGGCTTATTTGAAAGTCTTCACGGTTGAGTTCCTTAAAATTTTTATGTTACTATGCATTGGAAATATTCTCATTGTGCAATATTTGTTGTATAAGATTTACTTCATATGCTGCATCGAGCAGTAACTTAGCTGTTAGATAGTGAACCCACAGGGAAAAGATAGATATGCCCCTTCACCCAGAAATAGATATGATGGAGCTTGCATCGGTCAAGGACCTCATAATCTGTAGTTCAATGCAGGATTCAACCTCAAATTATCTACAAATGAAAACAAGATTAGTGTCTTAAAAGGTAAAAGCATGAGGGGCCTCTTCCCTCTTGTTGGACATAGTTGGAGACTTATTCACTTCAATTTCTGACAATTTTGGATAGAATAATATTGAAAATAATAAGATAATTATAAAACCGAGAAGTTGCTGAAAATGTTTAGGAAATTTGAGAATAGATCTAGACCAAAAGAGTCACTGGTCACCTAACAAAAATGAAGCAAGGCGACCTACTTTCAAAGGTGTTTGGGTCGTTACACTAACTTATTTTATTCATCTTTTCATCTCTCTCTCTGAATGTCACTCCTCTGTTGGCCCTTCAGGGCATCAACTTCTAATCTGTAGCTTTGTAAGTTTCTCTTCTTGCCTGTTGACTTGTAATGCACTGACACGGATATGTGCTTGTCGGATATGTTGATGCACAAATTTTCAAAAAAGTACTGATACGACATGTCGTCGACTCTTTGATTAAATTCTTTATTTATATAGCCCCTGTTTGTTTCCCATTTTTTCCCCATTGAAATGAAAAATATGACAATTATCTATCACATCAAGTTACCAAATTTGAATTTTATCTCTTATGTGGAGTCCATTAAGACTATATTTTTTATTCTCATTTTTATAAAAATGGGAAACAAACGTCCCAATAATATAAATTTAGTTTTATAGTTGTTATTAATTTTTCATATTGAAATCTTTTAAATGTGAGTATCTATTTATTATTTACTAATAACTTTGAATTAAAAATGTTTAATATTTTTAATTAAAAAAATGTTTATGGTAGAGTATTTGAGGAGTCTTGGTATCAACGTGTCGAAATTTGGATATGGACATGCTATCCCGGCCGGTTGAAGTGTTTGTGCTACAGAGTAACGGAGCTGTTGACAGCTAGACTCTACAGCCATTGAAAGCAATGACAGTGATGATCACAAAATCAGGTCAAAAACTTGATTGGGAGAATGCTCAGCTAATTAATGTTGACTTCAACGCAAACTGATTGGGGAAAAAAAAACGAAGGAAAGGATTATGTGGAAGTTTACCCAGAAGTTTGGGACATCAGAAAGTTGTGTGTGTCAGTTGCATCCCAATGTTAA
>NW_019231040.1:487698-500601 GCF_002742605.1 Olea europaea var. sylvestris
CCCCCACACACACACAAAAAAAAAAAAGGAAACTCTCTCCTTGTATACATTGCAGAAGTTTGGATTCATCCCAACTCTCTCGGTTGATCAAAATCAACTCAAAATGCTATGAAAGATTATAGGCCAGTGTCAATTAGGGCATAACAATTTTTTGGATGTATCTGAGATCAGTGCTGCAGCATTTTTGATAAAGCTATTTTCTTGAATAACTTGCATGTGATATCTGAAGGAAAAGTTCTTAAACTTAGCTATTTGAATGCAGATTTCATGACAGGAATCTCAAAATTTGATTTTGAAATTTACATTGTCTCTAAAATTAAAGCTTAGAGCTTGATTGCAACTATTGTGTTCCACAAATGGCATAAGCTTCCAACCTTGACCTTGTTAGCTTTCCTTATTCCACAATAAGCAAGCATGAATTTTTCTCTGCTTATCAATTTCTACTTGTAAACCATAATGACTTTGTTGACTTCTGTATCTATGATAATCAGATTCATCTCATTTGATGAGCAACCAGTTGCTGCTGCTTCCATTGCTCAAGTACACCATGCTTTACTGAAAGACAATCAGGAAGTGGCAGTCAAGGTTTGCCAATGAAATTACGCCTGTTTAAATCGCGTATTCTATTATTCTATATGAGGATATTCAACAATAGATATGAATATACTTGTGCATTAATTGTAATGTTGCCTCCAATGCGTTAATTGTCTCAGATATTGTTAGTTTGCATCAAAGTGGGTAATAGGGAGTATCGTCTTATTCCTCGTAAGGAGAATAGAGTTTCTCGTCGACTTGCTCCATTTGCTGTGCTTAGTTTTGACTGATTGTATCCCAATTTTGATTGTGTCTGCGGTTTGTGGTGATATGAATTAATGAATTACTTTATTTTAAAAAATTCTTGTGCATTGGCAACACTATTGACCTTTTCCTATTGTTGGATTTTCCTACATCAACATTGCTGTATTTTTGGGTGTGCGTGGTGGGTGGATGGTTACTTATCTGCATTTGCTGAAGCGTAATATAATTCTGGGCCTTCGAACTTTTAGTTGACATGGTTCTCACGTAAAGAGGAAAACATACTATAATGAAATGAACAAATATGTCTTTCTAAATAGAAATGATATTGAGCACCTGGATTCCTGGTGGCACAGACCAGGACTATTCCATTATCAGGACTTCTAGCACGTGGGACACCAACTTGTAGAGCCAGCTTCTTTATGTGGAAATTTGATTTGAATAAGTGCTTTTATAAGTGAACCTTTTATATGATCTTTTACTAATTAACTATGGCAATCTCCTTCTATTGTATCATATTGCCAATTATAGGCTTTAAAAAATCTGAACTGTTCTTGTCATTAACTTTCTATCAAATATAGCCATGTTCTCATATTGGTGTTAGCCATTAGATTGAGCTTAGACTTAGATGTGTGTGCTTTAATAGGTGATAATCCGTTTTTTCTGTTATCTTGAACCAATTTTCTTTTTTACTTAGCTATTCAGTGGCATCAACACTAATGTCGCTAGACCTCTTGAACTCCCTTCCGTTTCTTTAAGTATGTTGGACAAATCATAACGGAATGATGAATGCTCAGGCTTTCTTTGCATTATCTGAACAACAGGTGCAATATCCAGGATTAGGATATCAGATGAAATTTGACATTGCAACCATGGATTTCCTCTCTAAATCAGTTTCATGGGTAAGAATTAAAGGTTTCGTTTACTTAAAATGTCAATTGGCCATCTCCAACTTTTTCTTTTGTTTTGTAATATGTAATCTATCATGAACAGTTAGCACATGAACCATGCCTCTCAAATTTGTCCCTTTTTTAGAAATTGGCATGTAATTGAATGCCAAACTTAATTTGAACATGAGTGCTAAAATAATTTTTTGTTCTAAAGCTTATAACAAGGCGGAATAATTCATCAGCAATTATTGCCAATAAAGCAAATGATCGATGATATATTGCTATCTGATTCACTGTCTTCCTTCCTCTATTTTCCTCCACTGCCTGAAGCTTATAGGCCATATTGCTTATCATGTATTGACATGGAATTTGTAAATAGGAGTGATAGATGATAATTACCAGAAGCTTCAAATTAGATGTGGCTGGCAAGTAGCTAGGCAGGAGTGTGTTGGCAGGACAAAAAATTTCACAGTTAGAAATCAGCACATATTCCTGATATGTGCACTCTGTTTAAGATTATTTAACATACATTCTCAATGTTATGATAAAGTTTGTAGTCAATGTTGAAGCTGGTGGATAATGAGTAGCTCAAGTTTCAAACATGTGAATTTCAATTAAATTCATTTTTCCCCCCTTTTTGGTTCATTAGTGTCTTGTCACCTACGTTCAAATGATTGATGGGAGAGTGTATTTACCAAAAATATTGTGCAAACATGACTCAACTTTGGAAGAACCTTTTTTTGCTATGGCACTTGCTCAGTTCTTTCATTCACACAGTAGGAGGGTAGAGCAGTAATATTTTTGTTAGAAAAATTCATAAAAAAGGTTCTTGTCGCATCTCTTCACCAGGTGTACTTCAATCATTGACCAGTTAAAAATGGACCAATACTTGTGTTCTGCCTAATTTTATTCGAAATTGGGCAAGTTCAGAAGTAACCCGTCATGCTTCTGGTGGGAGTAAAGAGGAAAATTTTCAGTGCACAACAAAATGTAACACCATCTGATTAATTTAGACACACCATCACTAGTGATCACAGCCATATCTGTCATTCCTTTTCACATGCCTATGAGCTTCGATAACCAGCAATGATGGCTAATGAGCGTACTCCCTCCAATGGCACTGCCATCATCAGTTCCCAAGTTCATTTTGTCTCCCTTATAAAAGCCTCAAGTTCCAAAACATAGAACACCAAATCTTTCAATAATTATCGTGTTTTATCCATCAGGGTCAGAAAAATCATCTGCAAAAAGTATAACTTTTCGCCTAAATAAAATACGGAAAACCTTTTACCTAACCTTTTACCTATTCATCGCTAATTTCTGTTCTGGCTCCTACAACCATAGATACTGTCATTGTTGGCCAACTCCTCCATTAATAAATAATCAACATTCATGTTTCATTGCATCTATTTTCTTTTACTGATGATATTTGAGAAACCAATGATGTTGGGCTTCTTTCAGAAGTCACATGTTCATACTGTTGCTTAAACTCCAATAGAATTAGATGAAGGGGCATGTCAAGCACCCTCTTTAGGTTGAGTGGTTATCTTCTAATAATAAATTATGCATGGAGATGTTCAAATTTGGTGACAATAATCCACCGGACCATAATGTAATATTTCAAGTTCTTTGGCTCTTTCCCTAATATGGCTTCAGGCTTCAAAGGTTTTGTGTTGCTTCTTTTCCCAGTTTTTTCCTGAATATAGGTTCGATTGGATGGTGTCAGAATTTGCAAAATCTATAGCTTCTGAACTTGGTGAGTTATATCGTGACACTGGATTCTAGATTTAGATTTCTGGAAATTGTTTCATTTCCATGTTGTTTGTTGGAATAATATACTGTTGTGTGAGAAATCTTTGCTATCTTATAGGAAATATGCAAACTTTTTAGGTTTTTCTGGTGATATGCACAAATCTAGTTTTCTAAGTTGAAATCCTAGAGTAATGTTGAGTAAGGTTACTTGTTACAAAGAACTTGGTGTTGATACAAATTTTTTAATATGGCTGTATTATGTTGAGTTTAACCTGTTTCCATCCGTTCATTGGATCTTATGTGATCTGCATCCTGCAAGGTTTCCTTCCATCTCCCTTCTACAGATATTGACCTTCACTATGGCCAGGAAACTTACAGGATAGGACCATTAGAATGAAGTGTCATATCCCTTTCTTAGACAGACTAAAAGTATGTTTGAGAAGTGTTTATAAGTAGTTTAAATTATAAATAGATAGAAATAAGTGGTAGATAAGTGGATAATACTTGTGAATCCTTCAAATATATGGACAAAAATTGGCTTGAGTATTTATAAATGGTTTATAACATTAGCCAAATGTAGGCAAAGTCTGTTCCATAAACTTTGTTTTCATTTGATGTATTGTACAATACTGACATGCTGTTTAATATCGATTTTATTATTATTATTATTATTTATTTATTTATTTTATTTTATTTTTTTTTTTGGTTCTAATCTTTTCTAATGAAAGAAAATGTTGAAGAATAAAATACTATTCGACGTTATTTGTAGAACTCTGGCAAGGAAATTGAATAGTGAGATGCAGTATAACAGATTCTTATTATCTTTCTTTTGAAAATTGATATATTTGCTTCTGTTTGTCAGGAGCCATTGTTGACTTTGGAACCTTTCATTAGATATTGTCATATTTATTAGCTTTAGTTATTTTCCGTCCTCAGAACATGTTGACCACCGAGATTTATTGTCTTTGATATTGCATGCATGTATCCAATAACTAGTGCACTATTTTCTTCCTTCTATAAATATTTTTGGTGGTTTTGTTTTTTATTATTGAGTTTTGTACTGAAGTCATATTTTGCACTGCAGATTTTGATCAACGTATCATTCTTAGATTCAGCCAAAAAAAATAATAATAAGAAATTCATTGTAATTGCTTTCTATTAATTTCTTAGTTTGCTAGATCATTTTGATATTTTAACTGCTGTACAGATTTCGTTCAAGAAGCTAAAAACTCAGAAAGAACTGCCAAAAATTTCGAGAACCACCGTGTGCTCAGGATCCCACGCATTTTCTGGGTATGATATGATTTTCAGGTTATGATTCATTGTTTTGTATCAGTTTTTAACAGAATATTGGTTTCCTCAAATATATTTCTCATCTTAAGCTCACTACCATGATCACATCTCCAGGATTTCACAAGCAGCCAGGTTTTGACTATGCAATTTTGTAAAGGACAGAAGGTATGTGCTATATTTAACATTGTCGAACTATGGTTGCTCTTTGAGTGGCCAAATTTGAAGTAGCAATTTTGAAACAATATATCAATAATGAAGATATTTGTATACGTTACTACAATTATTGCCTACGTATTTTCATAATTACAAAACTTCATATAATTGCATCATTATCAATTTCATCAAATATACCATTCTCAATATAGACAATCAAACTGCCATGCAACCACATACCATTCATCTGTATACAGAAGGCTTGTCCTTTCAATTGCTACACTTCCGTGTGAAACATGATAGTTCTTTAATTGGTCACCTGTAACTGGCATCTGATAGTCATGGTATGCGTTACCCATTTTTTACGAGAGCATCGTGGTCATTGGATCAACTATTTCAGGATTCTGCAAATAACATGTGCAAACATAGATTTATTTTATGATATCAGGGAACGTGTGTTCATGTCTATATAGTCCACTTGATAGTTCTTCCATATGAAGAAACAAATTTTGCTTTAGTTTTGTGTTCTAAACATTCTGGTATAGCTTTTAGTGCAAAAGAATGGAATGCTGTGATAAATTTCTTTCAACTGGATTTTAAGTTTGGTGAAGAATCTATCAGTGTTTGTTTAGTTATGATTTCCTTGAGAGTCGCTTGAAACATTGAACGTCTTGTTGGTTGTAACCTTTTCTTTTCTTTTTTGGGTACACACCAGTAAATTTTTATGCATAAAGATTGATCCTTTGACATACACTCATGGTGGTGATTTGCTTGACTTTAGTCTTATATGCTGCTAAATGGAAACTCGTTAGATTTCAGGTTGATGACTTGGATTATCTAAGGCGAATGGGAATTAGTCCACTTAAGGTTTGTTTATCTACTTGGAAAAAGTATAATTATTGTAAGTGACATGATACTATACTTTTTGTATTTCTGGTTAAAATTGCACAATTTTGATTCTCTAAAATGGAGTAGATAATTTAAACTCTTAAATCAAGAAATTGTTCCGCTACAGGATCATTTCTCTCGTAATCTCATTCCTTTCTTTTGCTTAGGTGGCAAAAGCCCTAGTGGAAGTCTTTGCTGAGATGATATTTGTCTATGGTTTCCTGCACGGGGATCCACATCCTGGTAATATATTAATTTCTCCAGAGGGGCCAGGTGGCTTTTCTTTAGGTATGATAGGTTGATACTTTTAGCGTTATGTTCCTTTTTAATGGAGAAGAAAACATCTACTGTTTATTCTTATTGCAATATGTAAATAAATGTAGTTCTTCTAGATCATGGGATCTATAAACAACTGGATGAAGGTTTCAGACAGTCCCATTGTCAACTCTGGAAGGCTATGGTTCTAATGGATTCAAAGAAAATACAGGAGCTGGGTGAAAACTTTGGTGTTGGGAAGTACTCTAGATACTTCCCTGTCATATTCACAGGAAGAACAGTTAACAGGTGATTGTCTTTCAATGGCGTGGTTATCTATTTGTGTATTTCTTTATTCACATAGGTATAAGTCCATTAAAAACTAAAATAATTTAATTTTCCATTACATTCGCATATATTTTCTTCCTCCTGTGCTATTTTATTCTCCATGCCAAGATGATAATTGGGTTTCCTTGTTTATAATGCTATGAACTTGACATATTCCTAATAACCAGTAATCAAGCCACTTCCGCTTGAATGATATTTTGAGATACTATTATTGGAATCTGTCTTTCTAGATCTGAACAATAAAAAATGAAGATACAATGGATACACACCAGAAATTTTATCACATTGGTAATAATAGCCAGAAAGGAAAAAGAGGGAAGAATCATGGAACTGAGGAACCAAGACCTCAATGATCTCATATTGCTGGCTTAACCACTCTGTTTTCACCAGAAATTTTTTTCTTAGCCTCGTTAGATCATTGCAAGCTTTTTATGTTTTCTACCTGGTCTTCAAGCTCGTAGTCAGTCTTGTCTACTGATTCTTCTGTTTGAAATTATGGAATTGTGTGTTCATATTGTTGACAGGGTAATTGATGACTCTTTGTTTTAAATGTTACTTTTGCTGCTACTGTTGCTGAAAAGGATTTCAACACCTGGAGTGTTGTATAGAGAACCTTATAAAGTTTGTTACAACCTGGGCCAAAACCTTTGTATTCTTTGATTATAGTATAATTATAATATTAGTTCCAGAGTTGATGATCCAAAGTGCATTGGGAGCCTTAGATACCATGGACATAGAACGATCCTAAGAAAAAATAGACCGTAAATTTTTGCTGAAAAACATATGGATATTTTCCTGGGAAACTACCTGCAGATTTTCCTTTATGACTGTATCGACTGGCCCGTGTATTTGTGTAACCATTGAAATGGTTAGATATACTTGTAAGAAAATAAGAAGGATAACGTGGAAATTGGAAAGTGGCAGGTTTATTTTAGAATAGAATATTCTTAGTTGCTTAAAGAAGGAACTTAAATGATTCATAAATGGCCAGATCCAAGGAAAACGAAAATGGGAATTGGAATATGTTGCAAGAACTTGTGGAAGCTTCATTTGATTTATTAATGGACTACTGACAATTTTGTCAACTAATTCTTCATAAGAAGTTGACACTGCAGCACCATATAAATTTTTTTTTTCTTTTTACATTGCGAAATTTGCTGATATTTAGTGTATCTGGAACTAATTTCTGGTTCATTCAAATGATTTACAAGTAAATCTGCACTTGGGAGAGGAATGTCACCTGAAGAGAAAAAATATCTCAAGCAGGAATTGAAGTCTCTAAAGATGGAGGACTTATCTTCGTTTATGGAATCATTGCCGCCTGACTTTCTTACAGTATTACGAACTGAGTAAGAATGATTAGCTTTTTTCTACTCTTGTGAAAGAAATGCTACTTCGTTTTATTATTCCTTGCTTTCTTCTCTTCTATTCAGCGGACTGCTAAGGTCTTTGATCAGCAAGTTGGAAGCTCCTCAACGAGTACGGCTAATGGCTTATGCTAAATGTGCATTACGTGGCCTCTATCAACGGGCAAGTTCTGAATCAGGTAAACATTGGTACCACTAAAAAATTTGAAATTAATTCTGTTCATCACCAAATATATCCATAAAATTTGCAGGTAAGAGAATATGAATTTGTACTCTCTTGCTTTATTTAAAGATTGAGTTGTTTGATTATGTAAATAATTAACAGCTGTTGCTCTCAGGTTTTATATTAAATTAATCGATAAATGAGCTAGTGTAAGAATGTAAACATTTTTACTCCCTTAAATCTCTCTTTTTTTCCCCTTATCTTATTGTTGAACCCAATTAATCAGTTGAGCTTGTCGTGCATGCAAAAATTTCAAATTTTCAAGCTCTATTTATTTACGTATTAGTTAAGGAAAGAGCTGTAGACTAACTACTTTGATGTGCCAATCTGACCTGGACTATGTTTTTAATTTCTCAAATTTTAGGAATTAATCTAGTCTACTTCCAAGTTTCTTTTCTCTATTTATTTATTTATTTATATTTTTTTCCCAGTATCTGTTTCAAAAACCACAGAATTTTTGTATTTTGGTAAGCTTTTATAACATTCTCTCAGTCGTAACTGTCACCGAACCTTCTCATTGCACCACGTTTCATTTTGGCAATTGTCATCCTTGTATCCTAATCAAGAAATCATAGCCAAAATTTGCACTTACTCCTGTATTTTGAATTACCTTTGCTGAAGCATTTTATCTCCCAAGAATGATCATATTTTCGCTAAAGATTGTTTGAATCAACCCATCCATGTCTTTTTAAAATCATTGTTTGTAGTATTGTCTGGCTAAGCTTTAAAAAAAGTCACACTTGTTCTTAAGTGACTTTTTCTCCAAATTTGGTTGAATGACTTTTTTTCTTACTGAAGTAAATCATTACTTATTTGAAAGCAACTCTTACTTTGCTATCAAAATAAGTAGCATATTTCCACTGTGATCAGTAAAAAAATTATTTACTTTATAAACTGACTTATTAAGTAAATATTTTAAGCCTGGACTCACATCAGTCACATGCATGTGGAGAATAAGTGCTAATAATTCTTTTCCTGAAAAAGTCACCTATTCTTGAGCAGTTTAACTTCTACAAGCTCGTATTATAAACCTAAATCAATGACTATTTATTTCACCTCTTCTATGCAAGGCTATGGTATGTGTTCTCTGTTTACCCCAACTTCACTACACTTGGATTTCTGTACAATGCATCATTAGTAGGGGTATTTCAACTTATAGCAAACCTCCTTTAATCAGTCTTGGGATCAACCATAGGTGTTGTTAATTACTGGAAACTCGAAAACTAATTTTAAACCGTACTTAAAATTAAAAGCACATAATTAATATGCTCCTTGGTGAGTTGGTACTTATATAGAGGAAAAATAGATCTTCATCCCAAACTTATAGGTAAGTAGTCAACCAAATCGATATAGTCCATGGTACAGTAGACAGGCGATTTTGTCCCCCAGAAATGGTCATACTCATACATGGATTTGGGAGGGCATTATTTACTGATTTTGCCTAGGAGATTTTAATGCATTCTTTGATTGAAATATCGAAGTGTCCAAAATCATCATTTTATTAGGGAATTGAAATTTCTGCCTTAAAACTTGTAGAATGATGTCCCTGAGATGCTTGGGATTATCTCGTAGTCTTTATTTGAACCTTTCTGCATTATTGACCCGCATGTTGGATAATTTTGGGAGTGTATGCTTACTAATTGCTCTGATGCCTTGACTTCAGATTCTGTTGTAATTGTTGCGCTCTCCAGATTTGAGATGGGCATCAAATATATACAATTTAGGCTACTGCTTGGTGAGGAAATTTACACCATTTTGCTTCCTAACTGGCCAAGTATTAACTGGAATATATAATAACTTGTACATTTCATTCTACAGAAATAATGGACTTGGTTTCTTATGTGGAGAGCATGAGACGCTCGTTGTCTACAAGGTTGGGACAATTAGCATCATCAGCTGGCAATCTTATTAGGAATTTGTTCCCTCTTTTCACATCACCTTAATAGCCTGTTCATTAGAGCAGTTATGAATTTGCTTCCCTAATAAGAATTTGGGAAATTTTATCCCTGAAGTGTAGATCGTAAGTGTTTGGGGCCAAGATAGTGAAAGGTAGCAATTCAATT
Organism: Olea europaea var. sylvestris; assembly: GCF_002742605.1. Lineage (NCBI taxonomy): Eukaryota > Viridiplantae > Streptophyta > Magnoliopsida > Lamiales > Oleaceae > Olea > Olea europaea. The sequence goes on from NW_019231040.1 coordinate 497,726, forward strand.
CGAAAGATTGGAGCAGTTTTGAGGGGTAACATTCCTGAGTGCCCCGTGTGTTTATTTATGGAAAGTCTGAGGATGCTCAAACATATGTATTGCTGTATGCCTGGGAAAACTGCAGGTTATAATACGATAAACATTGATGATGTAAAGAAGGCTATTGAATTGACTGAGCTATCAATAGACATATTTTCAGTTCTTGTGCGTAAGTCATTGCACTATGAACGCATTCTCGTGAGCATCTCAAGTGCATGCTCTGTTACCAGTTTGTTGAGTTGGGGCTCAATAAACAGGTTTAATATAAGGGAAAAATAACAAAATCTGACGAGAAATGTAAGTAGAATAATCTGCATGACATTCCCTGCGCATTGATAGAAAAAGTGCGGGGAAAATCAATGGTGTAGATGTAACCCACAACGTACCTACAGTAGCTTTGATGTAAGTATTGAAGTTCACAAGAAATAAGAGGAAATCAGATACTATGATTTAATGAAGTTCAATCCCAACATTCCCAGACAAGCACAGAAGAACTTTATAGATCAAAAAGTGAAAGAATTTACAATGAACAAACCCAAAAAGCCAGGAACTCAGGATTCTTTATGATTCAAGAAAGAATTTCTCTGCATTTTTGTGCATGACTGGACATTGACTACAAATTGTACATATTCTCAGTTTGTGAATGCAATTTTACTTTCTACCCGGTTAACCTAGAAATGCAAGAAAAACTTGAGAAGCATCCAACGGATGTCGTTAAAACCTGTTTATGTGACTTATAAAGCAATTTAGAAAATGTAATATAATTGTGGTGGTTCGTTCACTTAATATGGAAAATGACCCTGTTGACCTTGGAAGGATAACGAATAATGCTATCTAACACCATTCGTTCACTTAAGTCGTGTAAATCTACCACTTCATAGCCATTGAATGAATAATCGGGACAGCTATATCATACCATTGAAGAAAACACCAACAAATGAATAATGCTATCTAGCAATATATGTGCTACAACATCATACCATGTTACAAGTCCAATTAAGCATAGAATTTAGCACCTTATCAATGGTTCTAAATAGCATTACTCCCCGACAAATAGGGTTCAATTTTAACATTTAGAGATGGGGGAGGCAACTTTGAAACTTCATTATATGCATCATTAATTTATTTGCTTTTACAACAAAGTTCGAGCCAGAAGGACACTGCGAAAGAGAACAGAAAAGAAAGACAACAAAAGATTAAAAATGATGAATTATAGAAGTTTCGGAATGGTTTTGGATAAGCTCGTGCTTCTTCCAATGTAAAGTGTAAACCTTGTGCCTGCCTCAGCAGCTGTTCTAAATTGTCATTTCACAATTACATTTAGAAGGGCATTAGCAAAATGAAGATTAACAGTCCTGAACAGGAAAACCCTCAAGAACTTTCCGTGACCCAATTATTTCTTGGCAAATCGCCGACCACCAGATAGTTTTCGTTCGAGACATTCCAGACCTGGAACCAGAGAAGGGCAAACAACGAAATATTAGTTGGTAAATAGAATAAATTAGTGAAAATGTCAAACTCGACACAATCACATACGCTTATGCTTAGCAAGAAAGTTTTGCTTTGAGCTCATTTGCCACAGCATCGATGAACTCTTCAGTGTTTAGATATTTGTCTCGGTTGAGCCTGTAACATTATAAAAGAGCATGCAGTGATTGAGTAGAACTAGATACTTATTGACTGAGGAAAAAGATATGGTCACTCACTTGGATCCATGGAGGATAAGGGCAAGATCCTTGGTCATCTTTCCAGACTCCACTACACCAATACAAGCTGCTTCTAGTTTCTCAGTGAAATCCAGGAGCTTAGCATTGTCGTCCAATTTTGCCCTAAACATTTTGCTTGCTTGTTATTTATTTTTTTATTTTTTTCATGGTAGGAAACCAATAAACTGTGCAGCCAAAAGGATATTTAATAATGAATTTCATTATAATAAGCTGTTAAGACTCAAAACCAAATTCATTACCTGTGTGAGAGCCCCCGAGTCCAAGCAAAGATTGAAGCAATGCTGTTTGTGCTAGTTTCACCTCCTTTTTGGTGAACTCTGTAGTGGCGTGTGACAGTTCCATGAGCTGCTTCAGCTTCAATAGTCTTTCCATCAGGGCACACCTGAATGAAAACCACAAATCTATTAGATTCTTAACTTAAGATGTCTACAAATTTCAAAGTTGAATACTATTAAGTCATCAATGCAGTTCGGTTAAGCCAGAGAGTAAAATTGCAGGTTAAGAGTACAGGGGGCTAAAAAAAAATCATCAAGATTGATAACTTAACATGGAAATAAAATTGCAAAGTAACAAAAATGATAATAGAACACGAGGAAATGCAAAATCAAGATAAAACTCATTGAAGAGAATCGAACATACCAAAACTGACGTCATCAGCCCAAGAGATCCGAAACCTGCAAGAATACAACGAGAAATTTGAGGTTGTAATAGCTACTCAAGTTAAAAATGAAATAACGGCATGCTCAATAATATACTATTTTACCCATACTCTGTCACAAGAAGAGCATCATATGATATTTGCGCATTTAATGTAGCCTTGAGATTATAAAAGTTTGTCCCTAATACCTTGAGCTAAGAAATCGCTCTGAACATCCCCGTCATAGTTCTTGCAAGCCCAAACATACCCTCCTTCACTCTTTAGAGCATATGCAACCATATCGTCGATCAGGCGGTGCTCATACCTATGAATTTCATAATACAATTGCAGCAATCAGTGACATTTGAAATATTTTCTAAAACCAAATTGCCTAAGATAACAGGTAGGAACAGCTTACCATATCCCTGCTTCCTCGAACTTGGATTTCCAGTTTGATTCATAAACTTCTTGGAAAATATCCT
>NW_019231040.1:500753-503476 GCF_002742605.1 Olea europaea var. sylvestris
ACAGGTAGGAACAGCTTACCATATCCCTGCTTCCTCGAACTTGGATTTCCAGTTTGATTCATAAACTTCTTGGAAAATATCCTTGAATCTTTACACCCCATCAAAGAAAGAAAAACAAATGATTAATACATTCGAAGTGAAGAATAAAAGATAAAACACACATAAAAAGACTCGTGCTAAACCCAAAAACACCACTAGATTTATGTTCAGGAAGAATAATGCTTAACAGCCCAGAATAAGGAATTTGAAAGCAGTTTAAGGATCAAATGTTATAAATAACAAATTTGTATGTTAAAGGATGCATACTGCATACCTTCCATCATATTTCTTGAGAATGGTATTCTTTGTGCTAAGATACAATGGCCATTTCTTCTGGTATGCAGTGTTCATTGAAGCTTCAGCAAAGGAACGAATGGACTGTCCCACGAATAAGCATTAAAGGAATAATTTAGTGTTGCAATTAAATACTTTGATGTCAAAACTCTATTAAGTTATGAAATATCATACCTCATCAGTGTTGTACATGGAGAGAGCAACTCCACCCTCACCAGTAAAGTTGAAGACCTCTATTTCTGTCTTTTCATCCTTCCCTTCTGGAACTGTATACAAGTAGAACAAAATTCATTATAAAAATATTTTTACAAGAACTTTGTAGAAACAGATATGACCATATAAATAGACAAAGACAAATATCCTGGATAAATATATATAATAATCAAACTACTCATTACTACTCAAAGAACAGGAGTAAATGTTTAAGGAGGTGGTCTAAGAGGGACAAAAGTGAATAAAAGTGCAATACCAAATTACAATATAAAAATATAACAATTAAATTATTCTGTATAAAACTATTTGTACACAAACTTTGTAGAAACAGATATCATACATGCCCAGAATAAGATATAACAATCAAAATATCATTGCTTGTAAAAGAACAGAGAACAGGAGTAAACGTTTTAAGTGTTGTTAGACATATAAGAGGAAAAAGTGAATAAAAGGCAATACCAAACACCAACTTTAGCTTTCCAGCTCCCTTAATAACTGTATCAGTTGCTCGGTATTGATCTCCAAAAGCATGCCTTCCAATGCAAATTGGCTTTGTCCATCCTGAATGCAGCAGCAAATAGTTTCAGCAATATTCCATAACCTAATAGAAGAGTGAAATAGCAAACCAAAAAGAAAAGGGAAGTAAAGAAAAAGTAAAATCAGCAACAAAATGGAATAGCTATTACCTGGAACCAGTCGGGGGATATTTTTGCAGAGAATTGGTTCCCTGAAAACAGTGCCTGCAGGGAAAGAAAATTATGACGAGCCACAAAGAAGGATCACAATGCTTACAAAATAAAAGCAGATGGGCCACAGTCCCTTACCATTCAAAATATTTCTAATTGTCCCATTTGGACTCTTCCACATCTGCTTCAGACCAAACTCCTTCACACGACCTTCATCTGTACTTATAAAATTTAGTAGCATGATAATCTCATTCATAATTTAAAGATAAAATGATAAAGATCCACAGCATAGCATTGAACAATTTAAACTGAGTCATGCCTACCAGGAGTGATGGTGGCACACTTAATTGCTACATTGTACCTACAATTTCAACAAACAAAATTACCATCAGCAGAGAAGAAGAACGAATATATATTTAAGAAAATTGTGATAGAATATTAAAAAATATAGATGTTGCGAATTTTGTTTGAATACTGTAAATATTAGAAGAAGAAGAAATATAATAATGCCCATCAATATTCTATTATCAAATGTCCAATATTTATTCATAACTGAAAACAGGGGTTAACATACTTAAGGGTAGCTTCAGCACTGTCAACAGTTACTTTGTCGTCTGTAGCATCCCGGTGGGGAAGGCCAAGGTCGAAGTACTTTATATCCAATTCCACGAAAGGTAAGATCAGCTGCATCGTCATGAATAAACACACTCAGCCAGTGAATCAGTCAGTCACACATATATTTCATGAAACTTATTGAAAAAGATAACAGGAATTTTATCACCTTGTCCTTGATAAATTGCCAGATCACCCGTGTCATCTCATCACCTACGTCACAGATTATTTTGAAATGGCAATTATATCAGGAAATGATGGGGATTAAAATTAGATTTTAAAGTAGATTGTGATAGAAACTTTTGAAATGTGTGATTGAAATTGAAAATTTGTGGGACCCTGTGGTTAATATTGATTATTTGACTTTGAATTAGATTAAAATCAGATTTTAATCCAAACCAAACAGGCTCTGTATAGGAAATGATCACAGGGAAGAAACTTTATCTTTCAAATAATTCTATTTAAAAATCAGATAGCTACGAGTAAAACAGAGCAGATTGTGATACTTGTGCTTAGAACATATCCCATGGAATTCAAAGTATCTCACAAAATAGAAACATGGGCCCATCAGCTTTTACTAGCAAATCCAAAAGGCAAATAAAAATACAGTTTGAGACCATAACAGGAGATATACAATTTGAGCTAACAACACAGAATACCTTCTAAAAAGTGATCTATAGTCAACTCATGTGCAAAAACAAAACAACGAGATTTAACAGAAACCAAGATTCATATAAGGTATATAAATCTATGATCAGAAAATAGGAATAGAAAGTGGGAGATCTGAATCTAACCGTCCATCTCAACGATGGGATTGGCCACCTTGATCTTTTGAAATGCCATTTTTTCTTGAATTTTGTTCTTTACAAATCAAATTGA
>NW_019231040.1:506796-513112 GCF_002742605.1 Olea europaea var. sylvestris
ATTCACGTAAAAAAATTTATTTTATTGAGAGAATGTATGATTGAAAATAAGTTTAAAATTTGAGTTTTAAAGAATCTCTTTCCCAATGCTATATGAACTAGGGGTGGGCGCGGGTTGGTTCGGTTCGGTTTTAAAGAGAACCGAACCGAACTGTTCGGATATCTAGTAAATGGAACCGTCGGGTCCAAATATAATTATGGAACCGTTCGGGTTCGGTTCGGTTCGGTTCTGTACTATAATTAAATTTTTTAACATTTATAACAAAATTATATAAATACAACTAATGATACATTCAATGGTTTTGAAATGTCAGACACTAGTAAACTACCTTGTTCAAATGATCGCTACGATCAAAGTTTCAGTTGGCGAAGGTCACAATTTCGATCGGAGGTCACAGTGTCAACCGATAATTGTATAGATTTTGGAATATTAGCGAGGGTGTGAGAGTGAGTGCAAGAGTCGAAACAACGTTATGCACTTTGGTGCTGGTGTTTAGAGTTATTTAGTGGATTTGATCTTGCTTGGCTAAGAAATGAAACAACAAATTGGGCCAAAAATTAAAAAATTAGAAATGAAACAAATTATTGGGCCAAAATTTTGGATTTAGAAATCGTTAATTTGTTTAGAAAAAATTAAAATAATTTGATTTACTCAATACAAAAAAAAAATTAGAAAGATTCGATTCTTATTCAGTTCTTCGATTCTAAGTCTAGAACCGAGAACCGAACCGTACCCGTCGATTCTCAATTCAGATATCCGTTCGGGTATTTAATTTGACAAGAACCGTCGGGTTCGGTTCAGTTCGGGTTCGGGTTCGGTTCGGTCAATTCGGTTCGGGAGATTTGCCCAACCCTAATATGAACAACTACAAAACCTGAATTGCAGCTTAACAATTCTCAGAACCTATTTCAACTAATGCTTCATTTTTTAGGACATCTTCAGGAATCAAGACCCTGAAAACAGCATAATGATGGTTCAAGCTTTTCTCCCCCTGTAACCTGTGAACACTTCCCAGAGCGCCTTCACTTGAATTTGGAAATGCATAAAATATACGTCTAATTCGTTGATGCACAAGTGCCATTGCACACATTGTGCATGGCTCCCACACAAGGTAGATGTCATAACCAGTGCATAAATAATGTCTGGTTGAGTCGAAACGAAGATCATTTTTCTGACAGTTTACGTTCTCATCATCATTAACATTTACAAGGTTGATCTTTTGTCTTTTCAGAGGAGAACATGTTGGAGACGACATCTCATAATCCTCCTGAACAAATTCATCTGCTATGCGTCCATCTCCCGGAAAAAGATGCCTGTCCCTTGCAGCAGAATTTTCAATTGCAAGAATTGCTGCATGTTGTAAAGGATGCCAAGAACCAGAACTTGTGTGTAATTTTTGTTCAAGCCAGCTCCAAGGATTTAAACAAGAAACATGATTATATGTAAGCACATCAATGGACGAACATTTTGAAAGCAAGGATTGGCGATCTCCTGTTTCAATTGTGTCATATTGTGTTGCTTTTGGAAGCCTTGAGCAACATGTTTCTCCTTTGCTCCTTTTTATGGGAGTATTACAAGACAGGACTTGGTCTTGTGAGCTTGCAATAACTTGCATCGTCGAAGGATCCACGATAACAGCAGCATTAACAACTGAGCCAACACCAGAATTTGCCGAACCAACTGCAAACTTCATGAAGTGGAAAATTGACTGTGAATCCTCCTCACCAAATCCAGTTATTCCATCAACATTGTACGTGGGTGGATGGAAAGAAGTTGGCCATAGCTTGCATTGCCCTTCCCATTCTTCCTTTGTTGATGCAGCATACCTGCATACTTTTGTGATGAAAGTACTCAACTGGTACAAATTTACAAGCTCAAGAACTTCCTCTGGTATATGGTTGCACTTGCCATCATTTTCCGAAGCCATACATAAAACCACAAACAATTCAAATTTTCCTCCACCCATACACCTCTTGTGCATGCGCTTCACATGACGGAGATTTTCTAGTGGCGCAATCTGATTTAACTTCCTTACTATAGTATTGGCATGTCGAGGTTCGATTGCAGCAGCATGCACATTGATGGTGGGTTGGTTATCAGGAGGAATGGGAAGCTTGTCTGGAATGTGAATGACTTTCCAGCAGTTGGATGAACTCGCAGTTCGTTCATCAGTGCTTCCAGTCATTGCGTCCTGATTTTGAACTTCGAGATTTCTTAAGACTGGGATTTATGTTTTTCTGAATGCCCTGTTGTAGAAATGTTGGCAGCCTAGTCTTTCTTTGCTTTTCTATCAGGGAAGTTTGATGGCATGGGTCTTTTCAATGCACCATGCACAGCAATATGTTACTTCTGCAGCTTCCCAAACCCTTTTCATCTTTAAACATATTTCCTGAGATGCCTCAGCAACAATCAGCTGCAAGTTGCAGTGAGAATTTCTCAACTTAATTAACAGTTATGACAAGAAATTAAAGAAATAATCTGTAATCTACTCTCTATTTTTATGCCTAGAATAAGAGTGTGCTTTGTTAGTCTTCGATGAAATATCTATCACCATGTTTAGCAGTAATAATGCTTCTGTAAAAACTGTTGGCCAGGAAGCAAAATCATAACTAAGCCCCCCATTTGATTCTCATTATTTTCAAAATGCATTTTTCTTTCTTATTTTCAACCACACATTATTCAATAAAATAATATTTCATGGTTTAACCATACATTCTCCATCAAATCACCATTACAAAATGCATTTTTCAATTCACCATGCACAGCAATATGTTACTTCTGCAGCTTCCCAAACCCTTTTCATCTTTAAACATATTTCCTGAGATGCCTCAGCAACAATCAGCTGCAAGTTGCAGTGAGAATTTCTCAACTTAATTAACAGTTATGACAAGAAATTAAAGAAATAATCTGTAATCTACTCTCTATTTTTATGCCTAGAATAAGAGTGTGCTTTGTTAGTCTTCGATGAAATATCTATCACCATGTTTAGCAGTAATAATGCTTCTGTAAAAACTGTTGGCCAGGAAGCAAAATCATAACTAAGCCCCCCATTTGATTCTCATTATTTTCAAAATGCATTTTTCTTTCTTATTTTCAACCACACATTATTCAATAAAATAATATTTCANCCCCCATTTGATTCTCATTATTTTCAAAATGCATTTTTCTTTCTTATTTTCAACCACACATTATTCAATAAAATAATATTTCATGGTTTAACCATACATTCTCCATCAAATCACCATTACAAAATGCATTTTTGACAAATAATGAGAATCAAACAGGCCCTAATACTATGCGTTATCACTCTTTTAAACAAACCGTTTTTATGTTAGAATTAAATTTTATTTCTAACCCAATCTGAATCTTGATTCTCATAAATTTTAATAACAGAGATCTTGATTTTATCATTTACACCACTAGCTGCTTCATAAATCAAGGGGGGAATGTAATTAAAAATCCTTTATTTTTGCACAGCCAATGGATCAATGCAGCTCTATAATAATCAGCATATCTGATGTAAACAAGGTTATCTCGAATGTTTCTGGAGAAAAGGAAGCAATTCAGTATTTCATTCAAGCCCTGAGTTATGATGGAAGTAAATAAAGTAAAGGATAAGTACTTTCAAGTCAACCGGTCAAGTGTAGAATAAAAGATGTCAATTCGTGTTCTTATTCATACTTTCTTTTGAATAGCAGGTCTTATTCAGACTTATGATGCGTAATTCATCAATTAACATCACGATAAGTAAGCCAATCATAGACAAAAAACTACTCAATATTATTTTAGATTTCTTTGTGACACTCAAATTTTTGTTTGAGCTTCCAACAGGGAATGCGTGTTTTCTTTCTTTCTTTGGGAAGGGATGAGCTCATGGATGATGTATAATAAGAGAAATTTTGCACACCCGAAATCCTCAGAAACTTAGTTCAAAGGCACCACTGAACATAATTAGGAAATTAGATGAAAGTTAAGCTCATGGCATATAAAAAGAGAGATTTTATAAAATGAATCGACATTTTAAGGCAGACACCTATGGCATTGATCCACTGTTCTCATCGTTATATTAAAAGTAGTGATTGTGACAGGGAGAAAAAACACATCCAACATAAATGTCATTCTGAGTTCAGAGGGAAGCAGGGATAATTATGAAATATCTTAACCAAATTAGGGGTAGTAGGAGAAGAAAGAATAAAATGGAATACATATTTTCTATGAAACTACCGGAATGATGTTCAAAATTGTGAATATCTAACATCACAAGCTTCTTTATAAACACCATCATTCCTTTTCACTTCTTTATTTAAACTCTTCCGTAGGCAGAAACAACCATAAGAGTGTATTCACTTCTTAGCTTTCTAAGACTAGCCTAAACTTAAACATCAGATTTCATCAATATTAATGCAAGATAATTATTAATCACGTTTCATATATTTGTAAGATGATATGGTAATCTCTTGCATACCATATTAATTTTCTTACATGTTAACCTAAATCTATTTATCATCATGATACAAATCAGCATCATTGAATGAGCTTAACTAGAGGCTTTGTGCTCTACATGCCCAGAAAATTTCCAATATTCCCAAAACATGGAAACTTAATACCACTTGCCACTATTAAATTGACATGTATATGACTGGGTTCCAATTAAATAGTGGATCCCTATAATGATATACATGTCAATGAAATAGTAGCATGGAGTATTGAGTTTTAATAATCCGGGGGTACACGAAATTTTTCCAACATGCCAACCTGGAAATGATGATCCACTTCACCATCAAGCAATCAGTTTTGATAGAACGAACAAACATGCAAAATGACATGTTTTAGCTAATAATTGGACAACCCAACAAATCAAGCGAGCATATCATGTAGTAGAAGCGACTTTTTTTCCTTTAAAGTCTTCAAGCAAAAGTCCAAAAGTTCTTTTCCGCTCCAGTATTTTTCTTAGAAGTTAAAACTAATACAATGTTGAGTGATGCAAAATACATCAGATTGCCATGTTATTGCCTCTGCGTGTTCTTAACATGCTTGACAAACATTAAATGACTAGAGAGACACCCACACAGAGTAGCAGTACTTGTTGTGGAAGTTGGAATTCGTTTGAGAATTTAAGAAAAAGAGATGTCTTCATACTTTCATCCATCTAAACGTAGATTCATAAATTAAATCATTCTACCACCAAGGGAATGACAGATTCTTCTGACGACAATTCCACAAGCATCTCAATGGACTCTGTTATGCAGTGCTACAATAGTTCTTAAACATTTAGAAGCTTGCAACACATTTAGATGCAACTCCCTCCCCTACATTGTCTGAGTTTAAATTGTTCTATGTCTATGAAATTTGACAGATCAATCTAAGAGATTATTTAGAAGCAATGGCCCTCAATACGTCAAAATCAAACTATAATTATTCAATTCTATGCCTGCAGTTCCATTTTATTAGCAACTAAACTATCGGTCTTTCATACGGTGAATATGGATAGATAAAACAACAAAATTTGAATACAATATGAAATAATCAGTCGGGGAAATTTGCAGCTAACTGGGAAAGGAGAGACAGAATTTAGCAAAATAAGCAAGAGAAGAAGAGAAAACAGAAATTAGCAAACAAATAAAAGAAAGAGAAGAATTACCAGCTGGCACCATATGGCCGCCGCCAACCAGTCCCCGCCGAGTTGCTGAGAAGAAGGCACAACACAGTTCCTTTTAATTTTGCCATTCTTTGCCACTAGATCTGTGTCGCTGAGACACTGGACACTTGGCCTCTGTTTGCCCATTCTTATTCACTCTCTAATTTTCAATCACAATATTACACGTAAATAAAAAAAAAAATTCTTTCTTTTTTAATCACATATTTTTCAAAAAATATTACTCTAATCATTAAAATTTTGAAAGAATGGAAGTCAAACGAGGGCTTAGTTTATAGTTCTTATGGATTTTGAAGGCCAAATTTTGTAGCACTGATAAAAAAGGAAAAATAGACGACCCATTTTTAAAGTTTTTATGTTGATTTTTGGAAAAAAAAACATGATTTTATATACATGTGTTGATTTTTGGAAAAATGCATGATTTTTGGGTAAGGATAATAGTTTGGGAGGAAGAAAATGGAGTAGAGATCGTCGAAAATGGAGTTTTCCGGCGATCTCCACAAAGGAGACGTAAGCCCAGCCGGGTCCTTAACATAGCTAAGGATCTGATAATATTTGTTATACTCATAAAATAATTTCATATTGGACCCTCTTATTAGGTTTAGACTTGGTCCAACCCATTAGTTCATAAGACCTTCACGCACTCGTGTGTGTCATTCA
>NW_019231040.1:516627-534117 GCF_002742605.1 Olea europaea var. sylvestris
AGAAATTCCACATGGATAATTATCTAAGTTTCTGTGATTAATTTTTAACGTTCAATAGTGAAATTAGTCATTCAACCTGAGGTTATTATAGTGCATTACATGGGGACAGTCATACTTTTGTGATGTTGAATGATACTTTGCCAAGAGTTGCTTATATAACATCGTTCAAGTATGTTAAGAATTATATGAAGGTTGTGAATAATTTATAGAGGATTCGTCGCTCTTATATAGTAAGGGATTATGATCTACATTTCATTCAATTAAATTGATAACGAATCATTGGTCCAAGTGTACTCATAAGTTGAAAAGAGTTTTTGACTTACATTAACTTAAAAGTATGATGAAAGATATGATCAATAATCGAGATCGATACTCTTCATATCTTTAATTGATCGGATCATATTAACGATGATATTATAGATTTACAGTAAACGAACAAATTTATTTTCTCATATCACCCAACATTTTTCATCACATGTATTGTCTTGACACATTGTTAGATGTTAATATGAGACGATGGATGTGAAGTAATGATAAAAACTCGTGGCTTAGGTATACCTTAGGTAAAAAATGACCCGAACTCTTTGCTCAGGTTGAGCTGAGCTGAGTTGAGCAAAAGCTTGACACAGTCATACATAACACGGAAATCATATTTGGAAAGGATGGACAATTAGTTAGAGGAGCAGGTGCTGAAGCAAAACTGATTGCAATTGGATCCGTTCTTCATATACAAACTTGAGATTTGTTATCCCACGTAAGATTGGTTTAGAATCACAGGATCATTTTCTATCATATAGGACAACTCGAGGCTTTATGAAGCCGAATCAGCTTGTTATTTATTTTTATTTTTTTAAATCAGCATAATTGCATATTAAAAAGGCAATTGTGGAGCTGCCTATCTAAAGACAGTCGTCAAAGCTGCTTTAGCAGATAGCTACTATTGCCCGATTCATCAAACAAGGCCATTTTTTGCCTGTGTGGCTCAATGAGTCACAAGAGCCAGCTTGAGCTCGGGTCGCCTATCAAAATAAGACTTGGCCCGAGCATTGGTTCCCTTCCTTCGAGCCACAAGTCAGGTCAGGTTATGCTTTTTCCAAGTTGAGCCACGGACCGCTCGAGCCGACGAGCCAAACTAACATCCATAGATTATATTAAAATAATAATTCATATTGTTAGGTATCGTGTTCAAGAACTTTACAGGTCATACACAAAAGCAAATCTAGAAAAATGATATTTATTAATTAATTGATAAACGTTGGACAATTAAATAATTGAGTTGCTTGTTAATATGCCCGAGTTAATTAACGGACCAAACTTAATTAATTAGATTAATTCAATATTGGTCCCAATAAGTTTAAGGAATGAGTCGAACTCACCTAAACTTTTATTAATAGGTTGTTAGGAAACAAATAATACAACACAATTATTATCTTGCTAGCACAACAAGAGAGAAATCTTAATTCTCTTATTCTTGTTTCCTGTATGGGTTTTCATTGAATGTTGGACAATTTGATAGTTTTAAAATAAGCGAAGAAGTTTTCAAAATTTAACAAAGGTATAATTTCTATCGCAATTTCTGTCTAAACACAAAGTAAATTCTTGTTGAAATTAAAATTAATTTTATTTTTCGTCATGTATGATTAAGTAAAATTCCAACTCCACGACCCATATTTATTTTCTTTACCTCTGTTTGCGTGATGTTAAAGTTCGCTCATGTTTAACAACGTGAGAGTTTGGAGATTTAATGATTTCTTCAACAGCATCCAACTAAGAAACTTTGTCCACTTCATAGCCGGACTTCTGAATCACAAAAAGATGACTACCAATGTATTTTGATCTATTTCAAGAGTCCGTCACGTGGACTTTTTCGAGAATAACCAATGTTATTGTCTATAGTAATTCCATCTGATTTTATCAAAGAGGTTATTTCAAGTTTTTGTGTTGATAACATATATTTTGATCCTTTACTAAAACTCAAACCTTGAGGAGATACAAGAATTACTGAACTATTAGATCAAATGCTTCGCAGTTATGAAAAGGGAAATTATAGAGCTGAACCTAAAAATGAACTGTAAAATGAACATAAAATTTACAAAATATACCAGAAATACATTCCAACCCATGTGGGAAGAAGAACATAAAGAGGAGAGGGAAGGGGGGAGGGGGGGTGTGGGGACAAAAATTCTTCAACCTAGGATAGGCTCTTCACTTCGGCACCCCCAGCTTCTTGTTCAGCCACTGAAATCATTCCAGGCTCCTTGCCCAGTCTGCTGCAAAGAAATCTCTATAAACTACAAGCAAAGGCGGATTCTCTGCTCCTCCCTCTCCTCACTGGTTACCATAGTCGACGCAGCAAGATCCCTCTCAGCTAAACATCTCTTATATGGCACAAAGCCCTTGCAGCTCATTGCTTTTGTTCTAGCTTTCTCACTTAACCTGGATGAAACTGATCCTGCTTCCTTTCTTTCCCTTTCGATGGAAAGAATACAACCTATATCCATGTTTGAACCTATTAAGAATCCATCCTTTCGATCCTCTTTCTCCTCTTCTTTCCTATCACACGATGGACGAGCCTTGATTGGAATTGGACTACGGACATGCAAAGGTGAGAGCTGCTCATAGCCAAAAAGGGATGGACATTGAAGATTGACCGGACAAGCGTCTACATTGTTTGATTCATTGTCTGTTGACTCTGTGTAATGGAATGGTTCAGGTAATCTCCGAGAAAAGCCACTCCAATTACATTCAGAATGAATCGACGAAGAACTTAGAAGCCCAAGAGTCCATGGCAGTGTCTGTAAGCATGTCCCATCTGTTCTGTCTAGTGCCTGCATTTTGCAAGTTTGAGTAGGATAAGATGGTCCCTGATGATCAGTAACGAGTAATGTCTTGCCAAACAGCTTCAAACAATTTGTGCCTGATTCATTTGATTCTTCCTTAACCAAAGCATTATCTTCATATTGCAGCTCCAATTTCTGGACAACCAAATATATTACTTTTTGATTATAACAAATAACTTCTGATGCATCAAAATTATTATAAAATCAATTAAGGAAGTACCGGAGGAGCTTGTTCATCCGGACTTGAACGAATATCATCTCGACCAGGAGAAGATTTGTATTCTTCTGACGACAAGCTAGCTATTTCAGAACAAAAAACAGCACCGCTATCGACAGCAGCAGATGAAACAGGTGATGGGCTTTCATTAGGCATATCAGAATCAGTTGTATCATCTGAACCAATTGCAGACAATACTGATGTCGGAGATTGGTTTTCCTGCCCTGAGATGGGCAGATTGGGAGATACAGAACTTAACGGTCTCTCAAGTGCAGAGATTGCAGTTTTGTCCAAAGAAACCTGCTTACGAGGATAGGGGTGCATTGGCTTCTTTTTGGGCCTAGGTGGGGGAATTTCAATTGGTTTCACAGAGCTGCCATCACCACTATTAGAATCACGAACAACCTAAGCAGAACAGATACATCTGACGTTTAACATTTAATGATTTATAAAGGTTTTAACCCCACACACGTCTGCACCACCTTGGAGTCACAAGAGATGTGACTTAAAAAGCGGCACAAAGATATAATGGGAGAGAACGAAACTGGTATAAGAGCGGTAAAGACCTTTGAGAAAAACTTTTGCGCGTGGCTTCGAATTTGCACTGCAGTTTTTGTGCCCACATGCCCTGAAAAAATTTAAAAATTCAGAGTCTCCTTTAAATACTTCAAAGACCATATCAAGCGTACCCAAGAAAACATTCATGTACAAGGAATAGCCACCTTCTATTTTTCTCCATGCCCGACCATAAAGTTTTAATGCCTCAAGAAACTTTTTATGCTCTTCTTCTGTCCATCTCTCTCTTTGTTTCGTGATTGTATATGGCTTCCTGACCTATTCAAAGAAAAAAATGAAAGATAAGTTGGCGGTCTAAAAAGTTCTCCAAGACATCAACAAATAGGGGGCGTATAAACCTTTGAAGGAAAGTCACCCTCAGCCTCAGGAGTCAACTGCTCTCTCAACAAGATACCCTTAGTAGAAGGTATACCAACTTTTAGAGAAGTTCGTTTGCTTGTAGGCAGAATAATATCTGATCCAGTTCCTTCACTTTGACCCTATAGAAAAAAAGAGTGGGTGTTAAAACATAAAATATTGAGAAGAAAACTCAAGAAAGAGTATTTCTCAAACATGTATCTTCATTGATTTTAACATATGTCAACGGCTCACAATTATCTAGCAGGAATATCATCGGTTTTCCAAATTTCTTTTTTCATGTAACAGGAACAGACAAACTTGCGACCGGCATGTCATTACCAGTAGCCATTTAATTGGAATAGGTTTAAAGCACAACATATCTTCAATTGCATTCATCGGTGAAATACTCTACGTTCCTTTACCAATGTTTGAATTGTAATTGTTATTAGATTTTCTTTGGATATAAAGACAAACCGAGCAGACATGTATCATCTTTGGGGTAAATCATACACAGAAAATTCCTATTCTATACTAATAAAAACCTATGCCGCAATCCCAGATTATACAAGAAGCCACCACCTACCGCATTTTTGTACAAGGTGAAACATATAAATCAACAACACAATTCTCGGAGAACAGAAAAACTACTAATTTATTCATATCATAAAGTAGCTCAAGCAAGTTCAGTAGCTGACACAAGGAAAATACTGATTTTGTTTTGTGGTTTTTTTTTTTTTGGCCCCTTCTGCTTACGAATAACACAATATCCACAACTATAATTTTAACAATAATTAGAAAATTGGCATCAAACGTAGCAGTTATATAGGTGTTCGAATATTTGTGCCTAGAGAAACGTACTAATTATTACTTGAAAAGCAATTTCTCCGAATCAACAATAGTCGAAATTTTCTTTTCCAGATTTCTCAATAAACATACCAAAACGAAAGAATAAGCCTTATTCAGCGAATAGACATAGGTACATAGAGCATTCACCTGTGTATCCATAGCAGCAGAAACCATCAATTCTTGAAATCGTCTTTCTGCAATTCTTAAAATAGCGTCGCTGAATGAAAATCCTTCTAAATATCTTTTTCTTAAAATCTAATTACCAGGGAACGCCTCCAAATCCCAGAAATATCAGGCTTTCCGATCACAAGCACCATATTTCCCCATGAACTAAGCTCAGAAAAATTACAATTTCAGAGAAAAATGAATAAACTGCTGAATCAGATTAGCAAAGAAAATTTTCGTGAGAAATTACACAGAGCAGCTGTTGAAATTGGGATCCAAGAAAAGGGATTGTTCCGGCACAGGAAAGGAAGTGAAAAATGAACAAAAACATCTCAAAGCCTCGATCTTTATCTGAAACCAGTGATTGGAATATGCTAGATAAAAACAGAAGGAAAGGGCCTTGATTTCCCAAAGCAAAAAAGAAAATCAAATCCAATAAAAAAGCGAGTGAACAGCAATTGACGGAGTAGGAGATAGATTTTATTCGGCTACCAAAAAATATAGAAACTGTAAAGCAAAAGAGAAAATAAATACTCCACAAACAGAGGGACTAAATTGAAAGAAAATTAATTTTAATTTGGTTTATGGGAATTGGGAGGGGAAAAAGAAGAAAAAGCGTGCATATGGGTGCCACGTCAAATGAGTAAAATGGAATTAATTCTGGGGTTTAATAGAAAGATCAAGAAAAAAACATGGAATATTGTGGCTCACGTTAAAAGAAGCCTCGACACGTGGCTTACGAATGTTACTAACGCTTTTTCTATTTCCTTTATTATTTTAAAGGGTATTTTCAAATATGTCCAATCCATGGTGTCAATTCAAAAATGTCCATTTTTAAAATTTAGTACTGAACTGTCTATTATGCTTTTAATGAAAAAAATGAAGCAATTCATTTTGTCACGAATTTCGAGAAGTAACTTTCATGAAAAGCTACATTAAAATAATGCTCTCGATATTTGAATCTCATTTCTATTTCAAAAGTATACATGTCAAATCATAACATTAAATATTCTCGACATATTAGATGTCTAAAATGACATTTCATTTCGAACATGACATTTCTCTACATTGAAAATGTAGTTCTTGACATTTCTGTGTCAATGAAAAAATAACATTTATTGTGATTTGACGTATGCACTTTTAATATAAATAGGGCAAGTTATGTGTCAAAATTTTATTGGTCAATAAAATTTTTAATTTAAAAAATGTCCATTTTTATTTATAAATTGTTAAAAAGGATATTTTGGCCTAAATTATTTCAAAAGTGGACATTTAGAGCACGATACAAGCGTGGGCCCCCCCTCATTTGAGGGGGCCGTAGCTTTGCCCTTTCTAGTAATTCCCTCTTTAATTTTTAAATGCTATCTCCCTCGAGCTACTGCCAGGGGTTGAACTACACGTGTCATAATTTTAGTGGGCTGGAATTTTTCATGGGCACTTGTTGCTCTATTATTCATTAAATTAAAAAGGGCACTTTGCAGTTGGCCAACCGTTTCTTTTTTCCTATTTGTGAAAATATAAAATTAATATTTATTTTTTCTATATAATATATTATGAGGCATCAATATGCTTCTCTGACACGACTTATACAGTAGAGTAAAATTAATGAAAAGTTGTCCCCGGACATAGTTCAATGGTGCAAAGGACAAAAGTGAGGTTATCGCACGCCTTGCTATCAGTTGCAGTGTGGGAGTTCGATTTCTGAAACATGAAATTGGACTCCTTATAGGCACAGTGTACAGACAATTTTTGTTCCCTAACCTATTGGAATACATCTCGCGATTTATCTTTTTTTACAAAGTTCTAGAGACGGGACGGTGAGAACCCTCAAAATTGGAGTTCAACCTTTTTTTTTTTAAAATTAATGAAAAGTTAAAACAAGTATTTTGTGTTGGAGAATATTTTTCTTGAAAGGATAAAATTTTTTGTGTTAGAAAAAAGAATAAAAAACTCTAAGACGTGATAATATTTTGTAGGAGGACAATTTTTACTTTTCTTGGAATAAAATAGTTAGCCCTGTTAACCTTAAAATTCAAAGAGAACGCATGATCATTAAATTTTGACACCTCTTTCGTCCATTTGCAAGTCTTCTGCACATTCTGACAAACCGTTTCATGCACATGATCGTATCTCTAACAATGGAAAAGGCGGCCACGATCACTTCGACACTCAACTTAGTCAACAGTGAAAGGTTTTAGGAATTTAGAAGGGACCATGAACGTGAGTAGTAAAACACTGTAGATTTATAGAATTACATTATCTTTGGAAGACTTTAAATTTGATGTTCATTGGATACTTGATATGTTTCTTCATTCCAATGAATTACGGGTTAGGCCTAATAGGCATCCAATCCCAATTGTTACATGCATGTGGTGACTTTTAAATGAATTGAGTATGAAAAATTGACTAAAACAGCTGTCAATCGATCAAGCGTACGGAATATAGGCTAAAGAGTTGTTATGAAAGATGCCTTATGAAGTGAAGGTCGATCTATTCCGAAATACACTATAGCAACTTATAACGTCTCACCTTGAACATGAAGTTTCGGATAAGGTGATTTCATTTTGAAGAGACACCTAAATTATCTCATCCTTCTACCTAATAGCTTCCGTCAACGTTTAGGTAATTTGGAGTGCGAGCCTTGAGTGACTTCTTACTCTTTTTAGCTAGCTAGCACGTGACCTATCTTGTTAAACGAGACATAACAAGCTTTATTTTAAATGTTGAAGTGTTGATTGGCATTGCTTAAACAAAAAGTATATTGATTATTTAAAAATTTCAGCAATACATATACACATGAGTGATTGCCTTTATTAAAAAAGGTTGAACCCCAACCTTGAGAACTCCCAACGTCCTATTCCTAGAGTTTTGTGAGGAAAGTAAATCACGGGATGTGCCCCAACAGGCCAGGGAACAAGAGCTGCATGTACATCGCGCTTATAACGAGTCCAATTTCATGTCTCAAGAATCAAATCCCTATACTGCGGTTGCCAGCAAGGCGTGAGATAACCTCACTCTCGTCCTTTGCACCACTGAACTATGTTCCGGGAGCGAGTGATTGCCTTTATTATTCCTATATCATGTTGAATCTGTTTCAAATTGGTAAATTGATCCCGTTATGTTACTAGAGTTTCAAACTGAGACAAAGATGTTGGGATATAAATATATAATTTAATGAAAACCATAATATTAGTACAAGGACTTTATAAATATACAATTTTTTAATACTTTTTAACCATATACTCTTCAAACTGTCACTACTCAATTTTCCTTTTTTCCAAAAAAAAAAAAAAAGACTCTTAGCCCATGTTTGAGCCACATTCTGGGAAATAAAATGCATTATTCATGTCAAATCAATGAGAAATGTATGGTTAAAAAATAAGAAAAAAATTTAGATTTGGGTGTAATATTATTTTATTGAAAAATATGTAGTTGAAATGATATCAAATCACTGTTGAAAAATATATATTTTTTTTAAAATAATATAACTCAAACAAGACCTTAATAATTTCGGCCCAAGTACAGTTTTAATTCACAAGTGGTACTGTTTGAAATGAGATGTTTATGTAAAGTAAATGTAGCGGGCCATACATTCATTTACAATCACCCTGTCGCTTTTGCAACTTGCATTCCCACTCCATCTCCCACATGAGACACATAAATATCCACCCAAATATATTTTCAAAGAACAATATTCAATATCAACGACTATTCCAACCATGTATCAAATATAATCTTTGTTTGATTCTTTTTTATTATAACTCATTTTTAATCATACATTTCATGAGCCCATAATTTTATCAATTTTTTACTCATATATTTAACTAATTTTTATCAAAATTTACAATAAATCCAAGATTTGTTTGAGCCCCATTTTTTCTTTTTAAAAATATATTTTGCAATAGTGTTATGAGGCTTAAAAAATAAGAAAATTTTTGAGTTTGTGTATGATATTATTTTATTGAAAAATATGTGCTTGAAATATGATCAAATAACTGTTCAAAAATAAATTTTGATGAGAAAAATAGGCTCAAACAGGAGCTATTAAAATCAAACAGGGACATAATATAACCTTTGTTCTTTAGAATAATTTTATGAAAAAGTAATTTCTTTTAATAAAGTATTGTTGAAAAGTAAAAAAATAAAGTTCGAGTTTACATGTAAATGTATTTTATTGAATGAATACGTAATCAGAAACATTTTTAAAAAAAAAATTATGTTTAGAAAAGAGACTTCAATAACGTGTTTGTCAATAAAAAATGAGGTATATCGGAAATACTGACTAGTAAATGAATTAATTATACGATTGTCTCACATGTCACTTCGTCGTAAAAGCATTTTTGAAGCTAAAATTAATAAATGGACAATTTATTTTATTATTATTAATTTTTTTCTTGATAAATATATAAGATAGAAATATCTATAGACTCTAAAATATTGTAAGCCAAGAGTTGAGGATGAGACGATGATACCTTCCTATATTTTCTCCATTAATTTATGCTGGCAGGTGGTGGGTACTTTTCCTTTTGCACTTTTCCTACACGTCACCACCATTCACACGTCTATTGTTCGAGAGTGGGAGACCTATCGATACGGATATGAATGACTCTGTGCCACACGTTTTTCTGGTCCTTGAATAATGTCAAAAATTATTGGCCACAAGATTTATTTATTGCAAAGAAGGACAGGTGCCCTATGTTTTGAAGCTTTCGGACAGAACAATCTAGTTCAAGATCTTTTGGTTAGATACGGAATATGTGGCTGTTTTTGGTGCGATACAAATTTTGCCATTGTTTAAAAAGGTTGAAACCCAACCTTAGGGGTCCTCACCAACCCTATCCTGGGTTATCGTGGAGGAGGTAAATCGCAGGATGTGCCTTCCATGAGCCAGGGTGGAGAGCACATGAATAGACCAAGGTTGTTAACCCATATGGTAACTCCCGCTTGCAACAAAGTCAATTCCACCTTGCGAGGAATCGAACTCTGTACATTGCCGCGCTGAGCCCTATCCGTCCTCTCCTTTGCCACTGGGAGATAAGCCCTGGGGCAAATTTTGCCATTGTTTGCTTCTTTGACAACTTGATTCACTGTACATGAGTTGACAACCATTATGTCCATTTATTAAAAAAATTATTTTTAAAATTAATGATTAAATTTTTTTTAACACAATTGTTGTCATTGTGCAAATACATTGTACAAATGACTTTATTCTTGTTATATTTGGTGAAAAATAAGTTTTTATTATAATTTGATAAAAGTTAATAAAATATTCGGTTCAAATTGATTAAAAATTACGAATTTCATGAAAATAATTTTAAGCAAAAATAAATTTTAAATAATTAGGGTCAATCATAGGCTTTTTAAAATTTATCTTTTTATCAAATTTATTGATATTAATTTTCAATATAATAATTTTAAAGTAAATTTAGAACTTTCTGCTTTTTACCACACCGGCAAAAAATTCATTTTTTACAAATATATTCTCGAAAAATCTCTACCAAACAGGAGTTAATTTTTACTTACATATATTTTTCATTTTTGAGTTCTCTGCCCAATTTTTATTTTGTCCATGTTTTAAGCCCCATTTTTTGAGCATGTTAACTTTGATGATAATTTTTTTTAACAAGTTTTGAAAAGTTTTTCCAAACAAGCATTGATTCTGTTTAATCGCTTTTTAAAGTGTTCTTTTACAAAAGTTTATCTATTTAGATTTTTGTTAATAATATAATATCTCTCGATTGTTCATTTTTTATTAAAGATAAGGCATGAGTAAGGATGACAATCGGGTTCGTCAGCTCGAGTCGCCCATGACTCAACTTGAAAAGAGCTTGAGCCTGTTTGGCTTGAGGCTCGAGAGAACTGAGCTGAAGCTCGGATCAAGCCCCATTTTGGGGTGCCGGGCAAAGCTCGAGCCAACCAGTGTGGCTCGTCGGCTCAGACTCACAAACCTATATTAAAAAATAATAATAATAAAAATAAAAATTAAAGGTGCCTTAAAAAAATAGAAAAAAAATAAATAAATTACCAAAATCGAGCCGGCCCGAGCCGAAAGCTCGAGTCGAGCCTAATTTTGTTGAACGGGCTTTTGCTTGGCTCGTCTCTAGTTCGGACAAAAGCTCGATCATTTTAACTGAGCTAAACTCGAGTTTCGAATTTCGACTTGCGAGCTGGCTCGACTCGACTCGATTCGTTGACATCCTTAAGCGTGAGTTTATAAATGAGTTATTGCAAAGAATATAATTTACTCTTTTATTTAACTTTTTCCAACTTTCTAGCAAAAACAATTTACAATAATAAGATGTTGAGGTCCTAATTAACTTTTTATGGCCGATACTAATAATTAAAAAGTACAAATACCATAGACAATTCAAGCTAATTTTATGGAATAATTTTGATATTACAATTGAGTTTGAAAAGGTGGTCTCATTTATCCGAATTGTTATAGAAGCAGAATTGGAAATAGAGATTGACGAATATAGATCAAACATTTTTATTAATTTACTTTATAATCATTTTTAAATTCAACGAGTCCCCCTCGAATGAGAATAAACTAATATGCACTAATTTTTTTTCTAAGTTTTTTGTTCGAAGACAAATATTAATTTATTTTGATCATTATGTATATGTTAGTAGTAAGTTACTATGCCCCTGTTTTGTTTTGTTAAATATTAGTTTTTAATAAATTATGATATAAAAGTTGATGAAATGTGTTGTTTGAAAAATTAGTAAAAGTCATGCATTCTATGAAATATGTGATTAAAATTAATTATTGATTTTAACTTAAATTTTTATTAATCTTTTAGTTAAATCAAACTTGGACCATAATAAGTTTGATAGAGACGAGTACTACTTCAATACCATTCTATATATTTCGAAAGAACAAATGAATTTATTAAGGTTTAGTACTTGAATGTTGGTAAATTATTAATGGAACCATGGATGTAAAACCAATCAATCCACCTTCAAGACAATCCAACATTTTCTAGCATCTTGAAACCGTTACGAAAAAGTTCAAGACAATCCATCAATCCACCTCTATCAAAAGAAATATGCTTTAGACATATTAGAGGATTATGATTTTTCTGGTTGCAAACCAATTGCCTTTCCAATAGAATCTACTCTCAAGCTGAAAATAGAAGGCATTAACCTTCTATCTGATCCTTCCATTTATAAAAGACTCATTGGCAGATTGATTTATCTCACCATTACTAGAGTTGACCTTGCTTATTTAGTCCAAGTCCTCAGTCAGTTTATGTCTAAACCTACTCGGTCACATTTGGACGTTGCTCATGGGGTTCTCGGGTACGTTAACGCTACCCCCAATGAAGGCTTATTTTTCCTTCCAAATCAGAATTGTACCTCAAGACTTAAGTGACAGTGATTGAGCTGGCTGTCTTGATACTAGACGTAGTATTATAGGCCTTACAATTTTCCTTGATAAGTCCCTAGTTTCCTGGAATCCAAGAAACAAGATGCTGTTAGTAGATCCTTTGCAAAAGTTGAGTATCGCTATAACCATTTGCAACTTGTAAAATCCAATGTTTAGTCTATCCTTTAAAAGGATTTAACTGTCAATCATTTTCAACCACTTCTCTTATACACTTATATAGCAAATAAGCAATTTCAATTGCTACAATTTTGTCCAACACGAGAGAACAAAGCACATTTAAATAGACTACCACTTTGTTTGCGAAAAATTACAGTTTGGCTTGATTAAAATCACCCATGTCCATTCTCACCATCAGCTTGCAAATGACTTAACAAAACCACTTGGTTTTGTCAAGTTTGATGGGCATCTTGAACATCCATGCCCCTCTTGAGGGGGTCTCATGATACAGAATCAGTTCTAGCTATCAAAAGACAGTTAAAATAATTATGTTGATGTGGAAGCTCAGCTAGATATAGCTAGGTCCAGTTAAAATACAGATAGATTTAGTTAGAAACATTTAGATAGCTAACTCGATTGTATGTGTAAGATTAGACAAAACTCCATAACCTAATCGGACTAAATTGGACCCGAATCGAGTAAAACCGAACCAAATCGAATCAATCGGTTCTTCTTAAGTTAAATAATTGAATAGATATTTGAATCGAGAACCTACGGATTCGACTCGATTCTCAGTTTTAGACCAAGAACTGAAGAATCGAATTTTATCTTCTTTTTTTTTTTTTTTTTTTATCTTAAGTGAGTTCAATTATTTTATTTTTTAAATAAATTTGCTAACTAATTAACCCAAATTTAAAATATAATTTTCCTATTTCTAATTTTCAATCAAACCAAACTTAATCAAATTGAACTAAGTTTTACCCAAATATCTTATTCTACTGTTTCTGCCGTATTGGAGAAATCAAATTAAAAACTTGGTTACACCTCCATTTATTATTGTGAGTTCACTATTTTCCTATTCTTGTGATTATAACAGTTAAATCTATGAAAAACTCAACAAAGAGAGATACAAAAGATATCATGGGATTACACTATGTTAATTGTAAAAGTTAAGATTGAACATTTCATAGTTGAATTAATGTAGCATTGTTGTAAAATATAAGAAAATTAATTATTGTACGAAATCGACTCTGAATGAAACCGAACCGAACTTATTCGAACCGAATAGAACCAAACCCGAACGATTTCCATAATTAAATTTGGACCCAGCAGTTTTACTTACTAAATACCCAAAAATTCGGGTTTCTATTCAATAATCTTTAAAATCGAATTGAAACATGTCCAGCTCTAATTACGCGAATTAGCTAGCCTATATATACTTGCAGATGTACTATGCAGATTTAATTCTTCGATAAGATCAAAATTTATTTTCTTCTATCTTCTCTATTTTTCTTTCCTGACTCCAGCTGCTTCAAGCCAGAATTATCTTTGTTTCAATTTCTCTAAATGAAGCGATGTTACAGTTTAGGAATTTCACATTAAGGGTTTCTATTTCTCCTAGGCAAGATTAGTTTTTCTGTAACAACAAAAACAAAGGCAAAAGGCAAATATATAACTCCCATTAAAGATGCAAATGCAACTACTGTCAAGTGTGCTATATTTCGAGACATGATTCGACATGATATATTATGGAGGATAGAATTAATGTGGATAATGATGAATTATTTTAATATGACGTATGCTGGTACACCATACTTAAAAATGTACAAGTGTTAAACAAATAATAATAATAATAATAAAATTTCAACCAGAAGTGATATTTCGCTTATAAGTTATAAATAAAAAATTTGTCCGTAAGTGAAATTTTAGTTTTACGTAATTTTTTACACATAAAATTTGTAATTATAATTGATCTTTCACTTATAAATTAAAATGATTTATTTTAAAATTTATCTATTTACTTAAATTTAAATAAATCTATTTCTGAAAATTTACTTTATTTTACTTGCAAATAAATTCATCAATACACCGTGTCAGCATTAGAATGTGAGCGAGGGACAAGAGGATTGTGGGTGGGAAGCCTGCTCCCTATCCCAGCTTGGGGATAGGGGTGCCACATGCCCCTCCCTATTGGAGGAGGGCCTGTCAAATGGTGCCCCTGTCTTCAACCTTGTCCCCAAGTTGGGACAGGGGGTTTTATCCTTGTGGGTGGTGCGTGGGGATTTACAAAAATTATTTATCTTGTAAGATTTGCTTATTTATGTACGAGTAAATTTACTTTCTATCAACGAGTGTTTGTATAACCCACCTTTTTTTTTACTTAAAAGTAAAAATGAGATTCTTAAAAGTAACTCTTACATTATCAAAATAAATAATTTACTTTTAACTCAAATTGGTTAAAATATTTAATTATATTAAAATTTACTTATTCACTTATAAGTAATTTATTTTTTGTCTACTAACATTGTTGGATAAATTACCATTTTCAAGTATTCCTTTGTTGTCAAAATAAGTAACTTATTTATTTTTATTTTTAATTAATAAGAGACATTATTCATTCTAAAAATTACTTGTAACTTTTATTTTGTCAATTGTTCATGGAAACTTTATTTTATTTTATTTTTATGAAATTTGTTGTTTTTCTAAGAAAAAATGTAGAATTTGAGATACTATCTTTTACTATTTCTCAAAATCCACAAGATATTACGGATTTCTCATAATATTTTTTTTTCTAAAAAAAAATAAATTATCAAACACCTAAAGTGACTGTGATTAATGCTTGATGGATATGCTCATATGCATATGAATCAATCATCTTGGAGCTGGATGGATAATTATCACTTTTTTGAGCAGATACGCGCCACAAAATTGAACTCATGATTATAACCCTTGAGCCCACTGATTTTGTGGCCAAATTTCATCATTTAGGTTGTCAAATTAGAACATTTATCCCTCGTTTGCCCCTCATTCTTCTTCTAATTCTTTTTTATCTTATTTTCAATTACACAATCTTCCATAAAATAATATTACATACAAATCAAAATTTTTCATTCTTTTTCAAACACATATTTTTCAATAAAATAATATTTCAACCATTAAAATTTGAAAAGAATGGAGGTCAAACGGGGGCTTACTCAGGTGGAAATTGATATATATTAATTTCCTTCATTGTTTAGATTAATGGGAGCTTCGTTTAGATTAATTACTTTAAAGTTTGTCTTTGTTTTAGTATAGTAAGTTAAACTTCTTAATGAAGACATGGGTTCTACTTGCCAGCAACAATCTCACTAAGATTCAAGTTATGATGAAATTCGTAGATGATTAGTTCACAAATCAAGGATTTGGGTAAATTAAAGTACATTATTGGCTTGGAAATCTCACAAGAAGGAATCACCCTCTATCAGAAGAAATGTGCTTTAGACATATTAGAGGATTATGATGTTTCTGGTTGCAAACCAATTGCCTTTCCAATAGAATCTACTCTTAAGCTGAAAACCCAAGCCTACCTTCTATCTGCTCCTTCCATTCATAGAAGACTCATTGGCAGTTTGATTTATCTCACCATTACTAGAGTATTTAGTCCAAGTTCTCAGTCAGTTAATGTCTAAACCTGCTCAATCACATTTGGACGCTGCTCACTGGGTTCTCAGGTACATTAACACTACCCCCAATGAAGGCTTATTTTTCCTTCCAAATCAAAATTGCACCTCAAGACTTACAATGACAGTGATTGGGCTAGCTGTCTTGATATTAGACGTAGTATTATAGGCTTTACAACTTTCCTTGGTAAGTCCCTAGTTTCCTAGAATCCGAAAAACAAGCTACTCTTAGTAGATCCTTTGTGAAAGTTGAGTATCTAGCTCTGCAACTTGTGAAATCCAATGTTTAGTCTATCCTTTAAAGGATTTGATTGTTAATAATTTTCAACCACCTCTCTTATACACTTATAGCAAATCAATAATTTCAATTGCTACAATTTTGTCCAACACGAGAGAACAAAGAATTTTCAAATAGACTGTCACTTTGTTCGCGAAAAATTTTGGTTTGATTAAAATCACCCATATCCATTCTCACCATCAACTTGCAAATGACTTAAAAAAACCACTTGGTTTTGTCACGTTTGATGGGCATCTTGAACATCCACGCACGTCTTAAGGAGAGTCTTATAATACAGAATCAGTTCTAGCAGCCAAAAGACGGTTAAAATAATTATGTTGACATGGAAGCTCAGTTAGATATAGCTAGGCCCAGTTAAGATACAGATAGTGCTATTTAGAAACAATTAGATAGTTAAATCAATTGTATGTGTAAGGCTAGACAAAACTCCATAACCTCGAACTGAATTGGACCCGAATCGAGTTAAACTGAACCAAATCGAATCAATCGGCTCTTCTTAAGTTAAATAATTGAACGAATATTTGAATCGAGAACCTACGAGTTCGACTCGATTCTCGGTTCTAGACCAAGAACTGAAGAATCGAATCTCAACTAATTTTTTTTTAAATTTTCTTTTATCTTAAATAAGTTAAGTTATTTTATTTTTTAAATAAATTTGCTAACTAATTAACCCAAATTTAAAATATGATTTTCCTATTTTTAATTTTCAATTAAGCACAATTTAATTAAATTGAACTAAGTTTTACCCAAATATCTTATTCTACTGTTTCTATCAAATTAAAAGCTTGGTTACACCTCCATTGATTATTGTGAGTTCGCTATCTTCCTATTCTCGTGATTATAATAGTCAAATATATGAAAAACTCAACAAAGAGAGGTACAAAAGATATCACGGGATTCAACTATGTTATTTTGTAAAAGTCAAGATTGAACATTTCATAGTTAAATTAATGTAGCATTGTTGTAAAATATAAGAAAATTAATTATTGTACGAAATCGACACTAAATGGAACCGAACCGAACTAATTTGAACTGAATAGAACCAAACCCGAACGATTTCATAATTAAATTTAGACCCAACAGTTCTACTTACCAAATACCTAAAAATTCGTGTTTCAATTCAATATTCTTTAGAATCGAATCGAAACATGTCTAGCCCTAATTACGCGAATTAGCTAGCCTATATATACTTGCAGATTTAATTCTTCGATAAGATCAAAATT
>NW_019231041.1:0-2978 GCF_002742605.1 Olea europaea var. sylvestris
TTTCTTACCCGATTCTCAACCGATTTCAACAATTCGCACCTCAATATTTATAATGTCGTATAAGACATATATTATTACGTTGTAATAATGTCACTCCATCCCTCAAAATCCCTCATACATCACGATGAAGTTGTGAGTTCAATCCAAAAAGGTCGCTACATTTCCAAAAAGTACTTATGGTCCTAAAACGGACACCGTGTGCAAAAGTTACGCTCAATTCTTCGTACGCCGGCAATCCAAGCGTTACAAATATGCAGGTGCTCACTCTTTCGAGAAATGGCCAAAATCCCTCATACGTCACGATGAAGTTGTGAGTTCAAACCAAAATGGTCGCTACATTTCAAAAAAGTACTTATGGTCCCAAAACGGACACCGGGTGCAAAAGTTACGCTCAATTCTTCTTACGCCGACAATCCAAGCGTTCCAAATATGCAGGTGCTCACTCTTTCGAGAAATGGCCAAAATCCCTCATACGTCACGATGAAGTTGTGAGTTCAATCCAAAACGGTCGCTACATTTCCAACAAGTACTTATGGGCCCAAAACGGACACCGCGCACAAAAGTTACGCTCAATTCTTGGTACGCCGACAATCCAAGCGTTCCAAATATGCAGGTGCTCACTCTTTCGAGAAATGGCCAAAATCCCTCATACGTCACGATGAAGTTGTGAGTTCAATCCAAAACGGTCGCTACATTTCCAAAAAGTACTTATGGTCCCAAAATGGACACTGGGTGCAAAAGTTGCGCTCAATTCTTCGTACGTCGACAATCCGAGCGTTCCAAATATGCAAGTTCTCACTCTTTCGAAAAATGGCCAAAATCCCTTATACATCACGATGAAGTTGTGAGTTAAATCCAAAATGGTCGCTACATTTCCAAAAAGTACTTAAGGGCCCAAAACGGAAAACGGGCACAAAAGTTACGCTCAATTCTTGGTACGCCGACAATCCAAGAGTTCCAAATATGCAAGTGCTCACACTTTCGAAAAATGACCAAAATCCCTCATACGTCACGACGAAGTGGTGAGTTCAATCCAAAACGGTCGCTACATTTCCAAAAAGGACTTACGGGCCCAAAACGGACACCGAGTGCAAAGGTTTCGCTCAATTCTTCGTACGCCGACAATCCAAGCGTTCCAAATATGCAAGTGCTCATTCCTTCGAAAAATGGCCGAAATCCCACATACGTCACGAAGAAGTTGTGAGTTAAATCCTAAACGGTCGCTACATTTCCAAAAAGGACTTACGGGCCCAAAACGGACACCGGGTGCAAAAGTTACGCTCAATTCTTTGTACGCTGACAATCCAAGCGTTCCATATATGCAAGTGCTCACACTTTCGAAAAATGACCGAAATCCCAAATACATCACGAGGAAGTGGTGAGTTCAATCCAAAACGGTCGCTACATTTCAAAAAAGTACTTATGGTCCCAAAACGGACACCGTGTGCAAAAGTTACGCTCAATTCTTCGTACGCCGGCAATCCAAGCGTTCCAAATATGCAAGTGCTCACTCTTTCAAAAAATGGCCGAAATCCCTCATACGTCACGACGAAGTTGGGACTTCAATCCGAAACGGTCGCTACATTTCCAAAAAGTACTTATGGTCCCAAAACGGACACCGGGTGCAAAAGTTGCGCTCAATTCTTCCTACGTCGACAATCCGAGCGTTCCAAATATGCAAGTTCTCACTCTTTCGAAAAATGGCCAAAATCTCTCATACGTCACGACAAAGTTGTCAGTTCAACTCAAAATGGTCGCTACATTTCCAAAAAGGACTTACGGGCCCAAAACGGACCCCGGGTGCAAAGGTTTCGCTCAATTCTTCGTACGCCGACAATCCAAGCGTGCCAAATATGCAAGTGCTCATTCTTTCGAAAAATGGCCAAAATCTCTCATACGTCACGACAAAGTTGTCAGTTCAACTCAAAATGGTCGCTACATTTCCAAAAAGGACTTACGGGCCCAAAACGGACACCGGGTGCAAAAGTTACGCTCAATTCTATGTACGCCGACAATCCAAGCGTTCCAAATATGCAAGTGCTCACACTTTCGAAAAATGACCAAAATCCCTCATACATTACGACGAAGAGGTGAGTTCAATCCAAAACGGTCGCTACATTTCCAAAAAGGACTTACGGGCCCAAAACGGACACCGAGTGCAAAGGTTTCGCTCAATTCTTCGTACTCCGACAATCCAAGCGTTCCAAATATGCAAGTGCTCATTCTTTCGAAAAATGGCCGAAATCCCTCATACCTCACGAAGAAGTTGTGAGTTAAATCCTAAACGGTCGCTACATTTCCAAAAAGGACTTACGGGCCCAAAACGGACACCGGGTGTAAAAGATACGCTCAATTCTTTGTACACCGACAATCCAAGCGTTCCAAATATGCAAGTGCTCAAACTTTCGTAAAATGACCAAAATCCCTGATACGTCACGTGGAAGTGGTGAGTTCAATCCAAAACGATCGCTACATTTCCAAAAAGTACTTATGGTCCCAAAACGGACACCGTGTGCAAAAATTAAGCTCAATTCTTCGTACGTCGACAATCCTAGCGTTCTAAATATGCAAGTGCTCATTCTTTCAAAAAATGGTCGAAATCCCTCATACGTAACGACGAAGTTGTGAGTTAAATCCAAAACGGTCGCTACATTTCCAAAAAGTACTTATGGGCCCAAAACGAACACCGGGTGCAAAAGTTGCGCTCAATTCTTCGTACGTCGACAATCCAAGTGTTCCAAATATGCAAGTACTCACTCTTTTGAAAAATGGCCGAAATCCCTCATACGTTACGAAGAAGTTGTGAGTTAAATCCTAAACGGTCGCTACATTTCCAAAAAGGACTTACGATCCCAAAACGGACACCGGGTGCAAAAGTTACGCCCAATTCTTTGGACGCCGACAATCCAAGCGTTCCAAATATGCAAGTGCTCACACTTTCGAAAAATGACCGAAATCCCGGATACGTCACGAGGAAG
>NW_019231042.1:0-2978 GCF_002742605.1 Olea europaea var. sylvestris
TCGCGAAAAATGAAGAAATTGCTCGCGGCGCGATTTTAGTTTATGATCAACCTGTCAAATTTGAGCCAAATCCGACCCCGTCGCGAAAAATGACGAAATTTCCCCTGGATAAATTTTTGTTTCCGATCAACCAGTCAAATTTGAGCCCATTTCGACACCGTCGCGAAAAATGACGAAATTGCCCCCGACGCGATTTTTGTTCCCGATCAACCTGTCAAATTTGAGCCCATTCCGACTCCGTCGCGAAAAATGACGAAATTGCCCCCTGCGCGATTTTTGTTTCCGATCAACCTGTCAAATCTGAGCCCATTCCGACACCATCGTAAAAATGACGAAATTGGCCCTAGCATGATTTTTGTCTCCGATCAACCTGTCAAATTTGAGCCTATTCCGACTCCGTCGCGAAAAATGACGAAATTGCTCACAGCGCGATTTTTGTTTACGATCAACCTGGCAAATTTGAGCCCAATCCGACCCCGTCGCGAAAAATGACGAAATTGCGCACGGATAAATTTTTGTTTCGGATCAACCAGTCAAATTTGAGCCCATTCCGACACCGTCGCAAAAAATGACGAAATTGCCCCTGGCACAATTTTTGTTCCCGATCAACCTTTCAAATTTGGACCCATTCCGACTCCGTCGCGAAAAATGACGAAATTCCCCCCAGCGAGATTTTTGTTCCCGGTCAACCTGTCAAATTTTAGCCCATTCTGACTGTGTCGCGAAAAATGACGAAATCGCTCCCAGCGCGATTTTTGTTAACGATCAACCTATCAAATTTGAGCCCAATCCGATCCCGTAGCGAAAAATGACGAAATTGCGCCCGTATAAATTTTTGTTTCCGATCAACGAGTCAAATTTAAGCCCATTCCGACACCGTCGCGAAAAATGACGAAATTGCTCCCTGCGCAATTTTTGTTCCCGATCAACCTGTCAAATTTGAGCCCAATTCGACCCCGTCGCGAAAAATGACGAAATTACGCACGGGTAAATTTTTGTTTCGGATCAACCAGTCAAATTTGAGCCCATTCCGACACCGTCGTAAAAAATGACGAAATTGCCCCTGGCGCGATTTTTGTTCCCGATCAACCTGTCAAATTTGAGCCCATTCCGACTCCGTCGCGAAAAATGACGAAATTCCCCCCGGCGCGATTTTTCTTTCCGATCAACCAGTCAAATTTGGGCCCATTCCGACACCGTCGCGAAAAATGACGAAATTGCTCCCTGCGCAATTTTTGTTCCCGATCAACCTGTCAAATTTGAGCCCATTCCGACTCCGTCGCGAAAAATGACGAAATTTCCCCCGGCGAGATTTTTGTTCCCGGTCAACCTGTCAAATTTTAGCCCATTCCGACTCCGTCGCGAAAAATGACAAAATTGCTCTCGGCGCGATTTTTGTTTACGATCAACCTGTCAAATTTGAGCCCAATCCGATCCCGTAGCGAAAAATGACGAAATTGCTCACGAATAAATTTTTCTTTCCGATCAACCAGTCAAATTTGGGCCCATTTCGACACCGTCGCGAAAAATGACGAAATTGCCCTTGGCACGATTTTTGTTCCCGATCAACCTGTCAAATTTGAGCCCATTCCGACTCCGTCGAGAAAAATGACGAAATTTCCAACGGTGAGATTTTTGTTCCCGGTCAACCTGTTGAATTTTAGCCCATTCCGACTCAGTTGCGAAAAATGACGAAATTGCCCCTGACGCGGTTTTTTTTCCGATCAACCAGTCAAATTTGAGCCCATTTCGACACCGTCGCGAAAACTGACGAAATTGCCCCTGGCGCGATTTTTGTTCCAGATCAACCTGTCAAATTTGAGCCCATTCCGACTCCGTCGCGAAAAATGACGAAATTCCCCCCGGGGAGATTTTTGTTCCCAGTCAACCTGTCAAATTTGAGCCCATTCCGACTCCGTTCCGAAAATGACGAAATTGCCCCTGCTCGACTTTTATTTCCAATCAACCGGTCAAATTTGAGCCCATTCCGAAACCTTCGTGAAAATGACGAAATTGCCCCTTGCGTGGTTTTTTTTCGATCAACCGGTCAAATTTGAGCCCATTCCGACTCCGTCGCGAAAAATGACGAAATTGCCCCTTGCGCGATTTTTGCTCCCGACCAACCTGTCAAATTTGAGCCCATTCCGACTCCGTCACGAAAAATGACGAAATTCCCCCTGGATCGATTTTTGTTTCAGATCAACCTGTCAAATTTGAGCACTTTCCGACTCGATCGCGAAAAATTACCAAATTGCCCCCGGCGTGATTTTTGTGTCCGATCAACTTGTCAAATTTGAGCCCATTCCGACACCGTCGCGAAAAATGACGAAATTGCCCCCGACGAGATTTTTGTTCCCGGTCAACTTGTCAAATTTGAGCCCAATCCTACTCCGTCGAGAAAAATGACGAAATTGCCCCCGGATAAATTTTTGTTTCCGATCAACCTGTCAAATTTGAGCCAATTCCGACACCGTCGCGAAAAATGACGAGATTGCCCTTTGCGCGATTTTTGTTCCCGATCAACCTGGCAAATTTGAGCCCATTCTGAATCCGTCGCGAAAAATGACGAAATTCCCCCAGGATCGATTTTTGTTTCCGATCAACCTGTCAAATTTGAGCCCATTCCGACTCGTTCGCGAAAAATGACGAAATTGCCCCCGGCGTGATTTTTGTGTCCGATCAACCTGTCAAATTTGAGCCCATTCCGACACCGTCGCGAAAAATGACGAAATTGCCCCCGACGAGATTTTTGTTCCCGGTCAACTTGTCAAATTTGAGCCCAATCCTACTCCGTCGAGAAAAATGACGGAATTGCCCCCGGATAAATTTTTGTTTCCGATCAACCTGTCAAATTTGAGCCAATTCCGACACTGTCGCGAAAAATGACGAGATTGCCCCCTGCGCGATTTTTGTTCCCGATCAACCTGTCAAATTTGAGCCCATTCTGAATCCGTCGCGAAAAATGACGAAATTCCCCC
>NW_019231043.1:0-1921 GCF_002742605.1 Olea europaea var. sylvestris
GTCGAGAAAAATGACGAAATTGCCGCTGGCGCGATTTTTATTTCAGATCAAACTGCCAAATTTCAGCCAATTCCGACACAGTACCGAAAAATGACGAAATTGCCCCCGGCGCCATTTTTGTTTCCGATCAACCTGTCAAAATTCAGCCCATTCCGATATCGTCGCGAAAAATGACGAAATTGCCCCCGGGGCGGTTTTTGTTTCCGATCAACAAGTTAAATTTCAGCCAATTCCGAGACAGTCGCAAAAAGCGACGAAATAGCCCAAGCGCGATTTTTGTTCCCGATAAACCTGTCAAATTTGAGCCCATTCCGACACAGTCGAGAAAAATGACGAAATTGCCCCCGGCGCGATTTTTTTTTCCGATCAAACCGCTAAATTTCAGCCAATTCCGAGACAGTCGAGAAAAATGACGAAATTGCCCCCGGCGCGATTTTTATTTAAGATCAAACTGCCAAATTTCAGCCAATTCTGACACAGTCGAAAAAAACGACGAAATTGCCCCCGGCGCGATTTTTATTTCCGATCAAACCGCCAAATTTCAGCCAATTCCGAGACAGTCGAGAAAAATGACGAAATTGCCCCCGGCGCGACTTTTATTTAAGATCAAACTGCCAAATTTCAGCCAATTCTGACACAGTCGAGAAAAATGACGAAATTGCCCCCGGCGCGATTTTCGTTTCCGATCAACAATTCAAATTTTAGCCAATTCCGACACAGTCGAGAAAAATGACGAATTTGCCCCCGGCGCGATTTTCGTTTCCGATCAACAATTCAAATTTTAGCCAATTCCGACACAGTCGAGAAAAATGACGAATTTGCCCCCGGCGCGATTTTTGTTCCCGATAAACCTGTCAAATTTGGGCCCATTCCGACACAGTCGAGAAAAATGACGAAATTGCCCCGGCGCGATTTTTGTTCCCGATAAACCTGTCAAATTTGACCCCATTCCGACACAGTCGGGGAAATGATGAAATTGCCGTCGGCGTGATTTTTATTTCTGATCAAACTGCCAAATTTAAGCCAATTCGGACACAGTCGAGAAAAATGACAAAATTGCCCCCAGCGCGATTTTTGTTTCCGATCAACCTGTCAAATTTGAGCCCATTCCGACACAGTCGAGAAAAATGACGAAATTGCCGCCGACACGATTTTTATTTCCGATCAAACTGCTAAATTTCAGCCAATTCCGACACAGTCGAAAAAATGACGAAATTGCCCCCGGCGCGATTTTTGTTTCCGATCAACCAGTCAAATTTTAGGCAATTCCTACAAAGTCGCGAAAAATGACGAAATTACACCCGGCGCTATTTTTCTTTCCCGGTCAACCTGTCAAATTTGAGCCCATTCCGACACAGTTGAGAAAAATGACGGAATTGCCGTCGGCGTGATTTTTATTTCTAATCAAACTGCCAAATTTAAGCCAATTCGGACACAGTCGAGAAAAATGACAAAATTGCCCCCAGCGCGATTTTTGTTTCCGATCAACCTGTCAAATTTGAGCCCATTCCGACACAGTCGAGAAAAATGACGAAATTGCCGCCGGCACGATTTTTATTTCCGATCAAACTGCCAAATTTCAGCCAATTCCGACACAGTCGAGAAAAATGACGAAATTGCCCCCGGCGCGATTTTTGTTTCCGATCAACCAGTCAAATTTTAGGCAATTCTTACAAAGTCGCGAAAAATGACGAAATTACACCCGGCGCTATTTTTCTTTCCCGATCAACCTGTCAAATTTGAGCCCATTCCGACACAGTTGAGAAAAATGACGGAATTGCCCACGGCGCGATTTTTATTTCCGATCAAACTGCCAAATTTCGCCAATTCCGGCACAGTCGAGAAAAATGACGAAATTGCCCCGGCGCGATTTTCGTTTCCGATCAACCAGTCAAATTTTAGCCAGTTCCGACCCAGTCGC
>NW_019231043.1:2121-2978 GCF_002742605.1 Olea europaea var. sylvestris
TGATGAAATTGCCGCGGCGCGATTTTTGTTTCCGATCAACCTGTCAAATTTTAGCCCATTCCGACACAATCTAGAAAAATGATGAAATTGCCCCCGACGCGATTTTTATTTCCGATCAAACCGTCAAATTTCAGCCAATTCCGACACAGTCGAGAAAAATGACGAAATTGCCCCGGGGCGGTTTTCGTTTCCGATCAACCAGTCAAATCTTAGCCAATTCCGACACAGTCGCGAAAAATGACGATATTACACCAGGCGCGGTTTTTGTTCCCGATAAACTTGTCAAATTTGAGCCCATTCCGACACAGTCGAGAAAAATGACGAAATTGCCCCGGGGCGGTTTTCGTTTCCGATCAACCAGTCAAATCTTAGCCAATTCCGACACAGTCGCGAAAAATGACGATATTACACCAGGCGCGGTTTTTGTTCCCGATAAACTTGTCAAATTTGAGCCCATTCCGACACAGTCGAGAAAAATGACGAAATTGCCCCGGGGCGGTTTTCGTTTCCGATCAACCAGTCAAATCTTAGCCAATTCCGACACAGTCGAGAAAAATGACGAAATTTCCCCCGGCGCGATTTTTATTTCCGATCAAACTGCCAAATTTCGGCCAATTTTGACACAGTCGAGAAAAATGACGAAATTGCCCACGGCGCGGTTTTTGTTTCCGATCAACAAGTCAAATTTCAGCTAATTCCGACACAGTCGCGAAAAATGACGATATTACACCAGGCGCGGTTTTTGTTCCCGATAAACTTGTCAAATTTGAGCCCATTCCGACACAGTCGAGAAAAATGACGAAATTGCCCCCGCCGCGGTTTTTGTTCCCGATAAACCTGTCAAATT
Organism: Olea europaea var. sylvestris; assembly: GCF_002742605.1. Taxonomy (NCBI): domain Eukaryota; kingdom Viridiplantae; phylum Streptophyta; class Magnoliopsida; order Lamiales; family Oleaceae; genus Olea; species Olea europaea. The sequence goes on from NW_019231043.1 coordinate 2,969, forward strand.
TGAGCCCATT
>NW_019231044.1:0-2977 GCF_002742605.1 Olea europaea var. sylvestris
AGGTTGTGATCCCAATGCTTTGCAATTGCAATTATTCCCAAGGCTAATATCAGTTGTGGTATATAATTTTGTTTCATCCATGAGGTCTATGTATTGAGTATCTTCTGAAACTTTCCACTCTTCAGAAGCGATTGATTAAGATTAATCGAGAATGTGTCATAAAAATTGAAAAACCTGAAAAAGATTTTCTTACAGTTGTCTTCTTGCATTTCTCATGACTGGGAACAAAACCCAATACTTTGATCGTGTGTGTCGTGTTTCTCTTTAAGAATATATATAAATGCATTAGTTTTATGTAAACTTACATAACAGTGATGGAATGATTTTACTTCGCTCAAGTGTCTATTTTAATTGCCGATAATTATTGTCCGAAGATGTTATGATGTAATTCAAATAGAACTTCACTAGAGCCTCACTTGGAACATCTTTTCAGCGCTAAATGTATAAAGCTTTTGGTTGTTAGATCGTGTCGTTGTTATATCTTATGATTTAGTAGGGATTTTGTTATCTGGCATGTCCAGACCGATCCAGAAATTGCAATAGAAAAGAAATAAAGGAGGTTTGTGATGATTTTTCAATCTTTTCTATATGCTCGGCGTACTTGTACATAAGTTTTGATCTATATAATTTTACATTTACCGATAAAAAAAAATAATGTAAAAAGCTTTCGGTTGGAATATGCTAGTAAATGCTTCATAGATAGATGAAATGACATTAATTCACTACAATGTATTGGTACTTCTCGTTCACTGGTGTTAGACAGATGAGCATGCCATGAAACACTTGTGTCTGTGTGCTTCAGAATTTAAGAGTAAGTAAATTGAAAGATACTGGGAAGATACAGCTGTTGTCGAAGTTTTAGCCCTTGGATGGGAAAACTTTACTCAACCTGCTATGCCTCTCAAATACAGTGGCTGCGCAAACATGTTCTCTAATTCCAAGCCATCAATGTTTTCTAGACCTCAGGAGGAACCCACCCTTCCGAATGTTAGAGAAACTCAGTCTGCAATGCAGTGTTGCAGATGTGTTGATCCTTCAACTGAAGCCCCCCAAGTTGACAGGCCAAGCAGAAAAATTGTGTGCAGCCTCATTTTCAGAGTAAGGAAAGGAGGACACGTTTGAATTAGGTGATTAGTACAGACGACGTCTCTGATGGACATGATATTTTTTATAATTTTTAGAATTGAAATATGTAGCAATCACTTCAATTACGATTCTCAATGTGTTGAACGAACGTATGATGGTCTTAACAAGATGTCTTATTTTTTGACAGCTTGACGGTAACCGAAAATCGTTCAATCTGATCATGGAAAGGGGATAATTGTTCAAATGAGTTAACTTACCGTTATCACAAAAGGGAGATTTTACAAGGACCTTATCAAATGACGTGGTCACTTCCTACTAACGTTAACAAGGATGCTATTTCAGATGATTTTTTGTAAGTTTCCGTTTCTTACCATCTTGATTTCATGTTTCATATACAAATGTTTAAAATATCATGATAAGCCATCATTATGACCAGTTGATAGGTCAAAATAGTTGTTTCAGGCTCGGTGTGTTGGTGTATATGGGACAAAACCACCAATTTTTCTCCATTACTATCAATTACGAAATTGGTGTAAATGCTTACCGAAGGTGGAAATCTATCTTCATCTGTAATCAAAGACGTGACTTGGAAAAACAGTTTTCTCAATGGAGAAACAGATTAACAATTTAGTCTTACAGATTCTCCTAGAAAAAGAAATTTTCATCCGCAGTATTGACAATTCTTTCGGAGTCCAAAACAATATTTGAAATTAATTAAGGACCAATTATTCCATTCACATTTTCACTACCAAAAAACATGACTTCAGCGATGGATTTGCCATGATTTCCATTGGAAAAAGGTTTTGCCAACAGAATTTGTCAACAGTCGCTGAATACGGCGCCGCTAGCAATGAGTTTATGTCGCTAAATACCAACAAATTTTCAGTTGGTAATTACCAATGGATTTGATTTAACGACAATATTGGCAACAACTTCATCACTAATTGTCGACAGAATTGAGCCGTCACTAATTCGTGACAAATTTCCGTTCCTTTTTCCTTCGCTAATTTTAATAAAAAATTTAAAAAAAAATACAGATTATCGTAAAAATATTCTTTTCTCGGAACAAAATTTATTACATTTTACACACACACACACACACACACACACGCCCAAGTTTTAAATTTTAATGCACAAACTAGCAAACCATGTTAGAATAAATTGCAAACATACCCCTACAATTACTTGGCTCATGTATCCTCTTAAGTAAACCAAAAATGTAATGTAAAGCAAATGCAATCACTCGAGTAAGATGCTGTTAAAATTTACAAATCATGAAACAAAAAAATTATGGCTTTTGCCACAAGTACTCGCACTATGTAGTACAAGGATGATATAAAAAAAATCATGATATCAACAAGAATAAGTCCTACTGCATCACCAATTGATCATCTGCAGATTGCTAATTCTTGTTCACTCTTGAGAAATCTTCTAGCTATCAGGACCTGCTTTGTGGTTACAAAAGATGGAGATATTAATGACAACAATAGGCCCAAATGCATGATCTTTAAGCAAGTGAAATTTTGGCCAACAAAAAAACACAATATTGAACTACCGAAATTCTTACGGGTGAAAATTTAGCCATAAATATCAACACTGCCAATATCTTGTTCTATACGATTATGGATAAACAGAAAGCTGGAAGTAGATTAAAAAACCCAAAACATCGTGCAGATTTTTATTTTTTTCTGTAACAAGGCATACAGACAGATATATTTAGTTGATAAAACCAGTTTGTTAATTACCTTAGTCTCCAAGTTTGAGTAAGCCCAGTTGGGTGAAAAATTAATCATGCTAAACAACTAGTCTTGGGAGAGAGGGACTGAATGCATCCAAATCCCAACAATTAAAAGATGGTACCAAGTAAATGACCGAGGCAATAAATACCAGT
>NW_019231045.1:0-2977 GCF_002742605.1 Olea europaea var. sylvestris
TTTTTTTTTTCTTTCTTAATAAAAAGTAAAGGTAAAAGACCAATTTGCACCTTTTGCAAAGGTTACGATCCAACTTCAGTTTTTCTATTCAAAATCAAAAGTATATTGATCTTTTTCATAAAATGACCAATTACGCACCAAAACACTTAGATCATGGACGTTTGTGCCAAACAAAATAAATAAATAAACATTGGGGACCATTTTGCCAATAGTGACAAAGGTTAAGGAACATTTGTGCCAAACTTTCAATTCTAATTGTTTAAAGTTACAAATATAATTCAAATTTTAGAATATTTTGCAGACAAAATAAATCGAGTAATCACTTAATTTTACGTCTGTTGTTCTCAGCTACATTCTGTCAAAGGAATCTTTTTAAAAAATTACATAAACCTTACCTTCCCACTAATTCTACATTTGTGTCTAACGAAGATGGTTGTAATTTTAAATGTAAAGAAGTGCGTCCACTTTCATCAGACACTATAACGGAATCATGAAATGTTTATGATATTTTCTCTTAATAGAATCAATTGTTAAAATTCAGTGGTAGTTTATGAAAAATTTGTAACGGCTGATGCTATATTATTTTCCCAAAACTTGAGTAAAGGTCCCCCACTTTTTTGTTGTTCACAAATGGGTCCTAATAGCTTTTTGCAATCTAGTAAATTATGAAGCGTTTGTCTTTCAATATACTGTTTTCTCATTATTTTTGTTATTTTAATTGTTTTACATTACAATCTTTTTCTAGGCCGAGCATTTTTTATTCAAAAAGAATCTCTTGTACCCAATCAAACTGGTTCAACAAAATTAAATTTAGGAACCAAAACCAAGAGCCGACTAGACTTGAGTAGATTTGTGATGCCCCGAACTTAAGCTTCGAGGGTCACGTACCAAACATAATAACTTCTGCCTTTGGTACATGTAAATACTCTTAAATAGAAGTATTACATGTTAGAAACTTATTTTTCAATTTGATAAAACAATTCTTATAAAATTTGATGGCCGGTAAAAGTGCATGCCAACATGAAATTATACATTTCATATACGGCCTCGGCACTATCAAGGTTAGTTGCGGCAGCAAGTTTGACAATTTTTATAAAATTTATCACAACTCCGTTTTACATGAAATTTGTGGCATTAGAAAGATAATTTCAAGTAGTTTTCTAGGTTAAAATATGAAAATTTTCCAAGATCATATGATATAGACGTTTTACTGAAAACAGTGAAGTATTACATAGGAAATCCAGATTGACCCCTTGACGTTAAAACCTTGATAACTCAAGCCATAGATATCCAAATTGAGTGATTCCTTCGGCCATATTTAAAAAACTCAAAGAGGAAAACAGACATATTTTTAGAGTCTCAAATGGACGTTTATAGAGTTAGAAACATCGTTTTGAAATTGACTCCAGAAACTGTCCCGTTTCTGCCTTTTGTCTCTTGCAAGGAAAATAAACTACAAAAATGTCTCTTAACATAACATGAAAGATATAATATCATATTACATCATGTCATGTACATATTTTTACATAATACCATAAGAAAACAGATAGGAAACAGTCATCGAACAAAACATACAAAAGAAAACTTTCGATGCAAAACATCTTTGTCCTTAATCCATCATCGCTTAAGCCAACTAACTTCCATCAATCCAAACGATCATGGATCTGAAAATTTAGCATAACATACTATGAGTATAAGAAATACTTAGTAAGATACCATGTTTGGGTTTTTATCATGATAATACTACACAAAAGAATACAATCAAACACATACTTGCACATTCCGGCTTGCCGGTGTCCTTCGGACTTGTCCTAAGGCATAAATAGATATCTAACTTTGTAGACTTGTCCACCATAATCATATTATGGTTTTTCATGCATAGTTTAAGCATAAATATTACCATGAAGATCATACCCCTTAAGCATAGAAAGTATCTTACCTTAAAACTTGAAGATCTTCGATTGAGATGTAAATTGAAAGTGCTAAATTTACTTCCTTCTCCTTTCCTTTCTTATTTTCGGTTTTTGCTCTCTATTTAAGTGTATAAGTGTTCTGTAAAATAAAGGAAATCTCTCTATGGCAATGGATATGGATGTATTCATATATATATAAGGATAAGGATGTTGGTTTGATATTTTTTCTTCTTTTTTTTTTCCACCGCCTCAACCTCCTTTTCTCCCATTTTTCTCTTTTTTTTCTTACTTGTACACATGTTTAGTCTATTGTCTAAGTGTATGGTGATGATAAATGCCAAGTGGATTGATTATAGGGTAATAAGTGGCCTCAAAACCTAGATTTACAAAGGAAGCCTCTTATCTTTTCTACTAATATAATCTAAACCCTCTAACTTTCATTATTAGCAGAGTGTATCCCAAATCTAAACTTATATCCAACTTACATATTCAAAAATTGTAGATTGTAAATTAATTTAATCATTTGGTCAATTGAAGTCCTAACAAAAATAATCCACTTCATTCAAATTCAAACTTGACTTATGTTCCGATTAACTAATAATCACTTACAACATTTGACACTTCATGCCTACATTCCTTAACTACCTCTAACATTAACCACTACAAAGGTGGTGCCCCCTTTTCTTATGGCCAAAATAATATTGAAAGTTAAATCGCTATCCTAAAAGAAATTTAAACGAGCATAAAATTTCGGAGTATTACATCCCTCCCCCCTTAAAAAATTTCGTCCTCGAAATTACCTTGAACTTAGTTGAAAAGTTCTGGATACTTGGTCTTGATTTCTTCCTCTCTTTCCCAAGTCGATTCTTCGACATTATGATTCCTCCATTGAACTCTTACTAACGGAATTTCTTTTGTCCTTAATTGCTGGATTCTGCAATCCAATATTGATACTGATTTTTCCTCATATGTCATGTTTGGTTGATATCCAATGGTTGATAACTAACCACATGACTTGGATCTGACACATATTGTCGAAGCATTGACACGTGGAACACATCATG
>NW_019231046.1:0-2977 GCF_002742605.1 Olea europaea var. sylvestris
GAAAGAAAGAAAAGAGATCAAGAAAAGAGAAAACGAAGTTCAGGGACTAAAACAGCAAGGTTGAAAGTTACAACTATGCGGCCGCACAGAACTATGCCATGCAGCCACACATAAGGTTGTAGGGATTTTAATGAGGTAGTTCACTTGAACCATGTGGTCGCATGGTTTAACACCATGTGGCCGCATAGCCTTAAAAACCAAAAAAATTTCTGAACTTGCGTTTTTAATTGAAACTCTTTCGGGGTTTCGTGAGGACATGATATAAAAGTCAAAACTCATCTGTAATTGGGCAGGATGTCCAAAGAGAAGAAAATTACAACTTTTGGAGGCAAGAAACACGATTTTGAAGCCGATTCCACAAGAATTCAAGCGGATTTTCAAGGCTTTATTCAAGATTTCAAGAAATTTTCATATGGGTGCTATTCTTTCAATTTATTAATTTCATTTTTTATTCTGTAATTATGAATATTCTAGTCTAGGTTTTTAATTCACTAGGTGATCGATGAACCATTGTTTGTTATTTTAATTCCATATTTCATGAATTTAATATAAAGACTCGTCTGGATAATTTGATTAGTTTATATGCATTTATTTTCTTCTGTAATTAATGGCCAATGATTGTGTGAGTGTTGATGACTTATTTCTTACATTTGAGAGAAGTGGAATAGGTTTGATAAGGTTTAAATCAACATAGGGTCCGATAGGGGATAGAGATATACCCCTATGCTTTATGCAATTCTCTAATTGTTCACAAAACCATATGCATTCTTGTATATTTGCATCATCCATAGAGATATAGGCTGGTGGTGTGCAATAATAGGTCTAATATATATCGAGAGAATATGGTGGATATATTTAGGAACATTGAATTGACAAATTTCCATCGGGTCATTGATTTTATGAAATTAGGGTTTTTATAGCTTTAATGGGGATTCGTGATCTTAGTGACTTTATTTTCATTCATTTCCATAAATTAGCTTTTGAATTTGGATAATTTCATTTACTTGAGTGTTTGAGTCGTTTAATTAGAGAAATTTCGAGATTAGGATTTCTAATTGGGAAATTAGGGTTTTTAATTGAAATTAGGGCTTTTGTATTTGGACTTTCACTCAATTAGATTCGGTTAAGGCTAGATTATATAGAATTGAACTACCAAATCTCTGTGGGATGATATTCGGACTTTTAAAAATCCACTTTATTACTTGTTGCGATCCGTACACTTGCGGTAGTTTTAAATCGAAAAAATTATTTCGTGAACAAGTTTTTGGCGCCGTTGCCGGGGAATTGAGTATTCGTTTAATTTTATTCAATTTACCACTAATTTGAACTTTTTATTTTTAATTTTATTTTAGTTCATTTTATTTTATTGCTTATTTAGTTTTATTACATAAGTGCATATTTTAGTTATTTAAGTGTTTATATTGAATTCTCTTGCAGAAGTGCATGCCAAGATCTGCTGAAGGAGATCTACTCCCAGCCGATCCAGAGATCGAACGAAGCTTAAGAAGAAGGCAGAGAGAAAACATAGCAGCGAGAAATCAGATGGAGAATGCACAACACAATCCTGTTGTACAAGCCAATGAAAGAGGGGAAGATGATGAAGGAAACATGCTCGTTGGAGAGTTCATGACCCCTCAAATCATTCAAAGCTAGTCCAGCATTGTATATCCACCGTTTAGGCAGCCAAATTTCCAGTGGAAGGCAAATGTGATACAACTGTTCCAGAACGGACATCAGTTTTATGGAAGAATTGAAGAGAATCCACACACGCATGTCTCGCGTTTCTTAGAGATGTGCCAGCACTTCAGATATCAAGGAATCTCTGATGACGCCATAAGAGTAAGACTGTTTCCACATACTTTGCGGGACAAGGCGATTGAATGGCTTGATTCTCAGCCGATAGCCAGCATTACTACTTGGAATGACCTAGCTCAGAAGTTCTGTACTAAGTTCTTCCCACCGGCCAAGATAGCAAAGCTAAAGCACGACATATCTATCTTCAGGCAAGGTGAATTTGAGAATTTTGATGAGGCTTGGAACAGATTCAAAAATCTACTAAGGAAGTGTCCACACTACGGGATTAGCAAGGGACTTTAGGTCCAATATTTCTCTGCGGGGCTACTTCCAGCTTTCAAGAGCATGGTCGACTCTTCAGCTAATGGGTCATTGTCTACAAAAACAATTGATGAAGCATTGAAGTTATATGAGATAATGGCTACGACCTCAGCAATGTGGACCATGGAACGAGCAGTACCAAAGAAGACACCAGGAGTTTATGAAGTGGATGTATATTTAGCATTATCCACTAAGATTGATTTCTTATTTCACAAGGTGGAAAACATTACCCAGTCAGCTAATGCAGCGCAAACAAAAAAGGCAAATTGTGAGGAATGTGGAGCTGAGCATGTGACGGCAGAATGTCCAATTTTGGCACAAGGAAAAGAGCAAGCAGACTTTGCTCAATGGAGACAATGCCAGCAGAATAACACGTATGGAGAGACCTTCAACCCAAGCTAGAAAAAGCACCCCAACCTTTCTTGGAGCAACCAAAATCAGAATAGGCCACAGGGACAATATCAATAGCAAGAGAAGAAGCCTCAATTGGAAGAAATGTTCGGCGAATTCATGGAACAGACCAACCAATATATGGAGACAAACAACCAATTCATGAAGAAGACAGAAGCCACTCTTCAGGACCAGAATGCAGCCATCAAGAATTTGGAAACTCAGATGGGACAGATGGCAGTTACATTAACAGGTAGAGCACCAGACAGCTTGCCAAGTAACATAGAAGTCAATCCAAAAGAGCATGCAAAGGCTATAACAACGAGAAGTGGAGTGGAATTACCTGAGAGATAAGTGAATAAGCCCGAGGCAAACAGAGAAGAGATGTTTCCTGAAGTAGAAGAGATTTTGGAGCAAGAAGAGCAGACAAAAGAGCCAACACCGAGAGCAAATAAAGGAAACTCAAGGGATA
>NW_019231047.1:0-2977 GCF_002742605.1 Olea europaea var. sylvestris
ATGAAATCGAAAGCCACTTTTCATTGGCTCGATTCCAATCTAATTAGACTAGCAATTCGCCGAAAATGATCAAACCCAAAGTTTTCATGAAATCAAAAACCACTTTTCATTGGCTCGATTCCAATCGAATTAGACCAAAAATTCGCCAAAAAGAACAAACCCAAAGTTAGCACGAAATCAAAAACCACTTTTCATTGGCTCGATTCCAATCGAATTAGACCAAAAATTCGCCAAAAAGAACAAACCCGAAGTTAGCACGAAATCAAAAACCACTTTTCATTGGCTCAATTCCAATCGAATTGGACTAGCAATTTGCCAAAATGATCAAACCCGAAGTTATCATGAAATCGAAAACCACTTTTCATTGGCTCTATTCCAACCGAATTAGACTAGCAATTTTTCGAAAATGATCAAACCCGAAGTTATCATGAAATCGAAAGCCACTTTTTATTGGCTCGATTCCAATCGAATTAGACGAGCAATTCGACGAAAATGATCAAACTCAAAGTTATCATGAAATCAAAAACCACTTTTCATTCGCTCGATTCCAATCGAATTGGACTAGCAATTTGCCGAAAATGATCAAACCCGAAGTTATCATGAAATCAAAACAATTTTTAATTGGCTCGATTCTAATCGAATTAGACTAACAATTCATTGAAAACGATCAAACCCAAAGTTTTCATGAAATCAAAAACCACTTTTCATTAGCTTGATTCCAATCGAATAAGACTAGCAATTTGCCAAATAAAACAAACCCGATGTCATCACGGAATCAAAAACCACTTTTCATTGGCTCGATTCCAATCGAATTAGACAAGCATTTCTCCAAAAACAAGCAAGCCCGAAGTTATCACGAAATCAAAAACCACTTTTCATTGGCTCGATTCCAATCAAATTGGACTAGCAATTTGCCGAAAATGATCAAACCCGAAGTTATCATGAAATCGAAAACCACTTTTCATTGGCTCGATTCCAATCGAATTAGGCTAGCATTTCTCCGAAAAATGAACAAACCCGAAGTTATCATGAAATGGAAAGCCGCTTTTCATTGGCTCGACTCCTATCTAATTAGACCAGCAATTCGCCAAAAATGAACAAACATAAAGTTATCATGAAATCCAAACCACTTTTCATTAGCTCAATTCCAATCGAATTAGACTAGCAATTAGCCGAAAACGATCAAACCCGAATTTATCATGAAATCAAAAACCTCTTTTCACTGGCTCGATTCCCATCGAATTAGACTGGCAATTCACAAAAAATGAACAAACGCGAAATTATCGTGAAATTAAAAACCACTTTTCATTGGTTCGACTCCAATCGAATTAGACTAGCATTTCTCAAAAAATGAACAAACCCGAAGTTATCATGAAATCGAAAGCCACTTTTCATTGGCTCAATTCCAATCTAATTAGACTAGCAATTCAAGAAAAACGAACAAACCCGAAGTTATCATGAAATCAAAACCACTTTTCATTAGTTGGATTCCAATCGAATTAGACTAGCAATTCCCCGAAAACGATCAAACCCGAAGTTATCATGAAATTAAAACAACTTTTCATTGGCTCGATTCCAATCGAATTAGACTAGCAATTCACCGAAAACGATCAAACCCGAAGTTTTCATGAAATCAAAAACCACTTTTCATTGGCTCGATTCCAATCGAGTTAGACTAGCAATTCACGAAAAAGAACAACCTGGAGGTTATCATGTAATCAAAAACCACTTTTCATTGGCTCGATTCCAATCGAATTAGACTCGCATTTCTCCAGAAAGGAACAAACACGAAGTTATCATGAAATCAAAGACAAATTTTCATTGGCTCGATTCCAATCGAATTGGACGAGTAATTTTTCGAAAACGATCAAACCCGAAGTTATTCTGAAATCGAAAGCCACTTTTCATTGGCTCGATTCCAATCGAATTAGACTAGCAATTCGCCGAAAATTATCAAACCCGAAGTTACCATGAAATCAAAAACCACTTTTCATTGGCTCGATTCCAATCAAATTAGACAAGCAATTAGCCGAAAACAAACAAACCCGAAGTTATCATGAAATCAAAAACAACTTTTCATTGGCTTGATTCCAATCGAAGTAGACTAGTATTTCTCCAAAAATGAACATACCTGAAGTTATCATGAAATGAAAAACAACTTTTCATTGGCTCGATTCCAATCGAAGTGACTAGTATTTGTCCAAAAATGAGCATATCTGAAGTTATCATGAAATCAAAAATCACTTTTCATTGGCTCGATTCCAATCGAATTAGACTGGCAATTCGCCGAAAATGATCAAACTCGAAGTTATCACGAAATCAAAAACCACTTTTCAGTGGCTCGATTCTAATCGAATTAGACTAGTATTTCTCCAAAAATGAACATACCTGAAGTTATCAAGAAATCAAAAACCACTTTTCATTGGCTCGATTCCAATCGAATAAGACTAGCAATTCGCCAAACAAAACAAACCCGACGTTATCACGAAATCAAAAACCACTTTTCATTGGCTCGATTCCAATCGAATTAGACAAGCATTTCTCCAAAAACAAGCAAGCCCGAAGTTATCACGAAATCAAAAACCACTTTTCATTGGCTCGATTCCAATCAAATTGGACTAGCAATTTGCCGAAAATGATCAAACCCGAAGTTATCATGAAATCGAAAACCACTTTTCATTGGCTCGATTCCAATCGAATTAGGCTAGCATTTCTCCGAAAATGAACAAACCCGAAGTTACCATGAAATGGAAAGCCGCTTTTCATTGGCTCGACTCCTATCTAATTAGACCAGCAATTCGCCAAAAACGAACAAACCCGAAGTTATCATGAAATACAAACCACTTTTCATTAACTCAATTCCATTCGAATTAGGCTAGCAATTAGCCGAAAATGATCAAACCTGTATTTATCATGAAATCAAAAACCACTTTTCACTGGCTCGATTCCAATCGAATTAGACTGGCAATTCGCAAAA